>NC_092822.1:30462500-30505000 GCF_023375885.2 Dermacentor andersoni
AGAAGGTAAGAAAGAAAGAAAGGTAAGAAAGAAGCTCGAGAACAAGTTAAGGAACATGCAAAGAGCAATGGTGGATTTAACGTTAAGGTACAGGAACAGAGTGGTTTGGATCAGAGAGAAACCTGGTATAGCCGACATTCTACTTGACATTAAGAAAGAAAAAGGGAGCTAGAGAGGCCATGTAATGTGTAGAGCAGATAACCGGTCAACCATTAGAGTTACAGAATGGGTGCCAAGGGAAGTGCAGTCGAGGATGGCAGACAATAATTTGCGGTAATAAAACTAGGAAATTTGCGGGCTCAAATTCAAATCAGCTAGCGAAAGGCAAGGGTAATTGGAGCTTGCTGAGAGGGGCCTTCGTCCTGCAGTGGACTAAAGCCACACGCTGATGATAATAATGATAACGTTTTATTGTTAAATGAAATAGATGATAGCGTTGCAAGCAATTATTGCGGCCGTTACGAGGAAGTAGACTTGCTTCGCTGCATTCTGTATAGTTTGGCGCATTTTCTCGGTCGCTTCCACGCCTAACAAAGGGGCCTATCACGGAAACATTAATAGGCAAACTGGCAAGTGACGCATGCGCCAAATGTTTCCAAGAGCGACTCTCTGGCATGAAAAAAGGAAGCGTGCGATATGGCCTAATGGTTGGGGCATGGGGCTGCTTTGCTGGAAGACGGAGGTTTGATCTCGCAATCGGTCAGGCATTTTTTTTATAGCAATATACGGGAGACTTCACCCGCTTTGTAGCAATCAAACCGAAAACTCTAGGTGCGTTGAGTGCGCGCGTGGGTGCCACGGTGGGCCAGAAATCGCAAATTTATGAGAGATACATTGATATAGAAACGTCGCTTCGATAAATTTCATTTTTGAAGGTCGCCGGTAACGTAGGCGCGAGTAGCTGTGGAGACGTCACCGTCACCACATTCGGAATATGCTATCAAATACTTACCAAGCTGTTTTCCGGCTTAGTCTTCTTTCATTTGCTATGTTTCCTCACTTCGCCTTTCCCAAGTGCAGGGCAGCCAACCATGCAGCGCCTTGAATAATTTCTCGCGTGCCCTAGCTTGACATCGGCTGCCTCCCTCAATCTTTTTTTTGCAAAAAAGATGCCAGATGAGAAAAGAACTTACACCTTATTTAACAGAGGGCAACACTAAGAAAACGGCAATTTGTGTGAACATCAAATGACGCGAAAGCTTTTACCTGTAAACCAGGAATCAGGGATCACTGTATACTGAGAAATCGATATTCAGATTTGTTTGAGCTTCGTGAGTGTACAAACAGCAGGACGTTTACCATACCACGCTTTGTTTACATTATCGCGTTGGCAAAGGCTTAGTTACTTCAGGGCAGTTATTCAAATAACGGAGCAATGTTCGGTACAACCTAGCTAGTAATCAACATAAAGAAAGCCCAACCTAACTATGTCCATCCTCCTACTGACACGGAGCCAAGGACTCAGCGGCTCCGACAATCATCCCACGGTGCAAAACCTGGACAGTTTATCTGGGTGGTCGCGCAAACGTTTCTTAAAATATTGTTAATAGCTGTTGAAGCTTTGATGGTTTAAACTTCTAATGAAAATATTCGTAGGCAGGCTATGCCTTTTAAATTAATGTTTCGAACATAAAAATTAGAAAGGCAGAAAGCGGGATTTGGCATTTCCGATTCTTCAACGATAGGTGGTGTGCAATTAGTGATTTTTGAGACCGAATCGAATGCGAATCGAATAGGGCCAGAACGACCAGAACCGAATATCGAATACTTTTTCGAATAATGAATAGCCGTTATCACAAATTTCATAAAACAGTCTTCACGTTACAGTATTCTTGTCCCATTACAGTATTGTATGTCATGAAACGCTGCTTTTAAACGCACGAATGAAGCATTACGCGCAAAGTAGTTTCTTCGAATGCACAGGGCTCTTCAGAGAGGGCGAATGGTTGCTGCACGACCTGCAAAGTATGGTTAGCTAAGTGACGTAGCCAGCTCCACTACGCAAGTTGATGACAGTTAGTCAGTTGATGGTCACCAGAGATATGGGGTGGGAATATGCATTTAATGTCTTGTTGCGCAAACACTTATGAACGTTATGCACGGGTATATCTTGGAAACGCCACTTCGGTGCTTTTTAGTTCTTGTACACGTCGGTGCTGTTATAATACAGCAGTTTATTTAGAGCAACTTTGTCTGATTTGCGTTGTGATTTCACTCGGCCTACGTGGCATCGCCAAACTTCAAAAGCAGGTGCACAAGCTGCTTCTGAGGGCCAAATAAGAAATATATATGTGTATATTATGCGAACGAGGTAAAATTAACGAAATACCTGGCCCAAACAATTGGGCAGCCGCAGCAACAATATCAGAAGCAGACGACGCCGGCGCCGATCGTCGGCTGTGCGGGATGGCTCACAAGCGTCGTTGCGCTTTCGATACGCATTTAACTTTTTAAGCAACTACAGTGAACTCTCACTTGAGTGAACTTCAAGGGACCGAAGGAAATAGTTCACTTAACTGAGAGTTCACTAAACTGAATATTCACTAGACCAACATAAGACATGGCATTGTTACGTTTCGCCTACGACGCGCGGTATAGCCGGCGCGGATGCAACGGACGCCGGGGCTTCGTTCAAAGCGGCGGACATTTTGGCCCGTTCAGCGCCGCCGATACGCCTCCCCGCCTCCCCGCCAAGCGCGTCCAGGCGTGTTTCAGTGCCACGTGTCTTCGTGTGTGCGTGTGTGTGTGTGTGCCCACGCTTGTCAAAGCGCGGCAGCCGGGGAGAGGAGCTCCCCAAGTGTGAAGCGAGGAGGTCTGACAGGCGCCAGCTTGGCGATGCGTCACTACACTCGCCTCAACATGTCTCTCAGCGTGTCCGTGCCAGCCGTCACGTGGCCTCGTCACGAGGCCTTCCTTCTTGCCCTCAACTGCGAAAGTATAATAGCAGCTGCCCCCCCGGACGCCGAGAGAGGCTCCGATTTCTTCTGTCGAGTTACGTGCTCTCCCGTCTCTCACTTCGGTCGACCTGACCGCCCGCTCTTTTGCGATGTTAGAATAAACCAGTTGTTCTGTTACCAGTCGACTCATGCTTTGCCGGGACCTTCGGGTGCTTCCAGTGCCCCAGGCCGCCAGGCCAACGCTACCCTTGGGGCTTGCGACCCATTTGCAACAACGGGCGTCAGCACTGAGATTCCAACAACTCGTGCCAGCGGTGCAGATTACAACAGCTGGTTGCCAGCGGTGAGATCGCGACAACGGAGGCCAGCAGCGAAGAGATGCGGTTGACTGTATGCTGAGCAGCACAACGACCATCCGGGAGCAGTGCAACGAGCCCTGTGTGATGACTGGTTGCCTGCAGCGGAACGACTGCGCTGAATTCTTGCCTGCGAGGTTTGGTGAGTGCGGGACTTTCTTCTTCCGAGTTTTGCCAGGCTTTTGTTAGTGTCAGAAACAGAGCTGGTAATTGTGGTTGTCGTTGCTGCCGGGTTAGTTTGCGGCAAGACAATAGTAGGCAGTAGAGAAAGCAGCATTCAGAGCAGCCATGGATTCGAAGTCGTTGCGCAAACCGAAATTGCTGGAGCTTGCAAGAGAGTTGGGTCTGGATGTCTCAGACAAACTCAGAAAACCAGAACTGCTGAGGGCTATTCTTGAGTTAGAGGCTGAGGATGACGAGCTGTCGGAATGCCTTGAGACCATTGAGGAGAGGGAGACGGCAAAAAGACAGGAGCGCGAACTTCAAGAGCAAAAAGAGAAACAGGAGCGCGAACTTAAAGAACAGAAAGAGAAAAATGAGCGCGACCGAAAAGAACAAAAAGAGAAAGAAAAGGAAGAGCGCGACCGTGAACACGCTTTGGAAATGAAGCGTCTCGAGGTAGAGATGGAACGCGCTCGTAATGGAAGTCAGGCACACGGTGCAGGAGAACGAGTATCGTTCAAAATGACTGACCTGATGCGGCCGTTTAAGCTTGGAGAGGACATTGGTTTGTTCCTGGTTAACTTTGAGCGAACGTGCGAGAAGCAGGGGTTCTCTCGGGAAACGTGGCCACAGCGCTTGCTCACTTTGTTACCCGGCGAGGCGGCCGACGTAGTCGCTCGCTTGAATAGAGAGGAGGCAGAGGATTTCGACAAAGTGAAATCGAGTCTGCTAAAAAAGTACAGGCTGTCAGCGGAGGCGTTCCGTCGGAAGTTTCGGGAAAATGAGAAAGGTAAAAGTGAGTCATATACAGAGTTTGCCTACAGGCTTATGTCAAACATGCAGGAGTGGCTCAAAGAAGAGGAAGCGTTTGGTGACCACGAGAAAGTTCTGCAGTGTTTCGGGCTGGAACAGTTTTATAGTCGGTTACCTGAGAACGTGCGGTACTGGGTCTTGGATAGGCCAGACGTTAGTACGGTGGCTAGAGCCGCTGAGCTAGCCGAGGAGTTTGTGACGCGTCGGGCTCGCGGAGCTAAGGACGGTCAAAAGGGTGAATTTGGCTCCAAGTTTGAGAGGCCGAAGTTCACACCCATGAGAGCAAAGGGGGACACACGTATTTCGGATGCGAGTGAAAGCAGTCCGACCGAACGTAAGGAGACGGCGGCAGCCGAAGCCGAACGCAGAAAACGGTTCGAGATGAGGCAAGCGCGCGTGTGTTATACGTGTCAGAAGCCGGGTCACTTTTCGGCGCAGTGTCCAGAAACAAAAACAAAAGTCGTGTTTTTGTCATTATGCAGCACTGACGAGAACATGAAGCTTCTCGAGCCTTACATGCGAGACCTCCTCGTGAACGGGAAAGAGTGCCGAGTGCTTCGCGATTCCGCAGCTATAATGGATGTAGTTCACCCTTCTTACGTAGAACCCGATATGTTCACGGGCGAGTGCGCATGGATCAAGCAAGCTGTGGAAGCTCATAGCGTGTGTCTGCCCGTAGCAAAAGTGCTTATTGAAGGACCTTTCGGAGCACTTGAGACGGAGGCCGCAGTGTCATCTATGCTGCCCCCCCAGTACCCGTACCTATTTTAGAACAGGTCCGATCACCTCCTGCGCGAGAAGGGGCTTTTGTTTGGTGAGGCTAGCGTTCAGGCCTTAACCAGATCGAAGGTTCGGGAGCTCGCTGCAAAGGCGGTAGTTGCGGGGCCGACGTTGTCGAACAATGAGAAAGGGTCAGAGGCGCAGCAAGCTGATATTCAGAGCACGCCTGAACTGAATAAAATTGCGCCTGTAGCGTTAAAGGCACCAGATACTGGAGAGGAAATTCCCGATGCGGGAAAGTTAGAAGAGCTATCTGCAGATTTGCTCATCGCGCCTACGTCAGATGGACTTAATAGGTTGCTAAAAGTCAGCCGGTCGGCTTTGATAGCCGAGCAAAAGAAGGATGGCAGCCTAGAAAACATCCGCTGCATTGTCAAGGAAGGTATCGCCAAGAAAAATGCTCGCTTTGTGGAAAGAGGTGGCGTCCTGTACCGGAAGTATCTAGACCGCAGGGGAGTGGAGTTCGATCAGCTGATCGTGCCTCAATGCTATCGTCAGGATCTGTTGCGCTTGTCGCATGGGGGTTCGTGGTCCGGACACCTAGGAGTTAAGAAAACTAAGGACCGTCTCTTGCAAGAGTACTATTGGCCAGGGTGTTTTCGGGACGCAGACCACTTTGTGAAGACATGCGACACCTGTCAGCGGGTGGGCAAACCAGGGGACAAATCGAGGGCGCCGTTGAAGTTGGTACCTATCATTACGGAGCCTTTTAGACGGCTCGTTATTGATACAGTGGGACCTCTGCCGGTAACAGCCACGGGGTACAGACACATTTTGACTGTGATCTGCCCAGCGACAAAGTTCCCTGAAGCAGTGCCGCTTAAAGAACTCAGCTCAGTTGAGATAGTCAATGCACTACTGTCCATATTTGCGCGAGTTGGTTTTCCTGCGGAAATCCAGTCAGATCAGGACACAGTGTTTGCTAGCCCTTTGACGACAGCCTTTCTCGAAAGGTGTGGGGTAAAGCTGTTAGACAGCTCAGTGTACCACCCACAGTCGAATTCCGTTGAGAAGCTCCACTCCGTCATGAAGCGCGTGTTGAGAGCATTGTGTTTTGAACATCAAACTGACTGGGAGCTGTGTCTGCCTGGGGTGAAGTTTGCATTAAGGACCGCGCCGCATGCGGCTACGGGGTTTTCGCCAGCTGAGCTAGTGTACGGTCGCTCGCTGCGATCTCCGCTTCGCATGCTTCGAGACGGATCACTGCCCTCTCCAATGGCTGCAGACTATCTCTTCCACAAATGGCCGCCTCCTGCGCTGGAGCCTCGCTTTGCAACAACATTCCTTTGAGGTGCGTTACAAAAAGGGGAGTCTCAACGGTAACGCCGATGGCTTAAGTCGAAGCCCCTAACGTGGGAATCAGCCTCAAAATTGTTTGTTACTGATGTTTTTCTTCCTGAGGCAGGATTTTTTACATATTGCTTTTGTGTAGTGTTTCAAAGTGATGATGTGTTTTCTAGTGCAATTTTCCGATTTGTGGACGCGTTCTGAGTGCTGCTAAACTACTGTAAGGAACTAGGCAGTAGTATAAAAGGGGAAAGAGCCTGGCATGGCTTAGTGAGGGTTGTGCCGTGCTTGCTGACTGAGCGGTTGAGTTTCGGCGTAGTTCTAACGCTTGCCGGGAACGAGAACAAAAATGTCAACTCTCCCGAAGTCACTTTGCAGTGTCCTGTGTGAACCTGAACGAGAGAACGAGGCCTTCTCTGTGCGCTGCGCTCAAGAAACGCCGAAGGACGACCGACTTCGGTTATGAGCATCATCAAGCGACATCCCTCCGGACAGCGGATGCAGTCCCCTGACCATCGGGATCTCCTTCCCCCGGCGGGGCGGTCTGTTACGTTTCGCCTACGACGCGCGGTATAGCCGGCGCGGATGCAACGGACGCCGGGGCTTCGTTCAAAGCGGCGGACATTTTGGCCCGTTCAGCGCCGCCGATACGCCTCCCCGCCAAGCGCGTCCAGGCGTGTTTCAGTGCCACGTGTCTTCGTGTGTGCGTGTGTGTGTGTGTGCCCACGCTTGTCAAAGCGCGGCAGCCGGGGAGAGGAGCTCCCCAAGTGTGAAGCGAGGAGGTCTGACAGGCGCCAGCTTGGCGATGCGTCACTACACTCGCCTCAACATGTCTCTCAGCGTGTCCGTGCCAGCCGTCACGTGGCCTCGTCACGAGGCCTTCCTTCTTGCCCTCAACTGCGAAAGTATAAGAGCAGCTGCCCCCCCGGACGCCGAGAGAGGCTCCGATTTCTTCTGTCGAGTTACGTGCTCTCCCGTCTCTCACTTCGGTCGACCTGACCGCCCGCTCTTTTGCGATGTTAGAATAAACCAGTTGTTCTGTTACCAGTCGACTCATGCTTTGCCGGGACCTTCGGATGCTTCCAGTGCCCCAGGCCGCCAGGCCAACGCTACCCTTGGGGCTTGCGACCCATTTGCAACAACGGGCGTCAGCACTGAGATTCCAACAACTCGTGCCAGCGGTGCAGATTCACACAGCATACAGAGTCAAAAGTTTGAAGCGCAATTCATGGAGCAAAAGAAATGGCATCCATAGTGTTAGAAATGTGTGAAATGGAATTTGTACGTATCAACAAATACAAGGTTCGTAACGGTTATAATGCTGCCTTTCTCACTCGGAAAAAAAATCTGTAATCTTCTTCTGCACTTGTACTTTCAAAGCACAGGAAGTAACAAACTGTCCAAAGAGTCAATGTTCTTGTACACTTCGTCTGGCATAGCTTGCTGTTGAGACACAAAGTCTTTCAACTTTCCAATGTACCCTACAACCTCAGCTAGAGTTATAGGGCTTGAAACTGGCTGGGCAGTTGCCTCTTCTTCGTCGCACTCTTCTTCTTCAGGACGAACACCGGAAACAATCTCCAGATCCGTCTGTTCAGCACAGGTAATCAGTGCACTGTCCCACTGTGCAGAATCTTCAAACGAAGTATCTGATCGTAACTGATAAGTTACGACCAGATAACTGAGTAAGTAATTGATCGTAAAAATAAGCCTTGGTCCTGTGAGCGAGTTCGTTAAACTGAAATATTGACTTCCGAAATTCGTTCAAGTGAAACATTTTTGCATAGAATCTATAAGAAAACTGCCGGGGATTTTTAAAAAGTTCGTTATTCTGAAATATTCGATAAACCGACGTTCGTACAACTAAGAGTTTACTGTATAAGTTAGTTATTCAGGCGACGTCTATTACTTTTAAATTTAAAGTATAAGGGAACATTCACCAAAATATTATTTCGTACTAGTAAGCAAACATTTTTTTTTTGGCTCGTCAGTACAACTACAGTTAGAATTCAGGCGCCGCAATCGTCGCCTGCAAAAACCGCTACCATTGACCTTGTAGCTCCATGAAAATGTCAGGGGCTTGCGTCTGCTCGACGTGACGATCCATCTACGCGCCTACAATGCTCGTAATAGCTTTTCCCAGCGTCACTACTACGTAGACCCGTGACCAAAACTATGGGAACCACAGACACGGCAATAAAAAGAAACCTAATTTTGTAATTGAGACAAACAAATTGAAATTCGCGAGTTCACGAGAAAGATCGGAATGCCAAGTTTGGACTTTATTCTGGAATTCCTGCCACCTGTACATTGGGTCAAGGGGGTACGCCAGTGCGCGCGCGGTTGCTGCATATTTGAACACTGCGTTCTGATTGCGAGCTCCCTATGCACTGCGTAACTGCGCCGCATTAGAATCAGTGTCGAACTGGAACATTTTGCACTTCAGTTTCCGTTCTACTTCAGCGGTAACGGTTCAGTTCGGTTCAACTCCAGAGCCAGAAGACAATGGTTCGAACAGCTTCGAACCAGTTTATGTTGTTTGCATACTGTAAAAAAATAATTACAAGAGAACAGCAAATGTGTCTTGTATAAAAGCTCGCCGTTGCTTCTGAGCTGCATAGACAGACTTAAAAAATGGACGCATGCTCGTCTTCAGGCCCGAAGTTAAAAAATAAAAAAGGCTCAAATTGCGTAAGCCCGCCTTCAAAGTAACACGCAATTTTTGTCCCACACACGCTTCAATTTGCAAACCAGTGTGATGAAAAGCAACTTCCTTACTAGAAAACGCGCCCAATTTCAGTAAATACATATTCTCTGCCCACGCAGAACGACTAAGCGCTCATGAATTTCAAATGCTCAGGAGCTTATCATCAACACGTCTACGCCGCCCCGCCCCCTACCTAACACGATGCAAAGATAACAAACGGTGCTGTCGCTACTAAAATGTGAACAAATGTCGTGCGCATTTGCGAATAAGGTAGAATCATTGAATCAAAGGTGCAAGCAATGTATGAATGAGATACTCCAAGGTTGGCCAACAGGAAACGGAAAACTATGTTTTTTATTATTTTCGGTCTTGTCCCACAGTGAACAAAAAATAACCGTAACGTTTTTAGTTCAGTTAAGGTTCGTACGAAAATATTTTTGGGGGGGTTCGGTACTCTGCTTATAACATCTCGTCGCATCCACAGCACTCTGGGGAACTTGAACAACGGAGTACTGTGATCGGCGTTCATTCGCTTGGTTTATTCCATTCCAAAAGTTTTGGCGCATTCCGCCTCTACATCCTGAGAGAAGAAAGCTCGACCATGGTTAGTTCCATCTTGTTCGTTCTGCAACCGTTTGATGTAGTCCCGTTACGTTTGCTTCATCATTGCTTTGTGCAAACGTCAGCGCACTTACGTCTCGTTCGTCTGCGAACCTCCACGACGACCGTAGTGCCGTCCCAGTTATTCAGTGGCATATGAACTTCAACAGATGCAAATTACATGTGCATTTCGACCCAGAAATTACGAAAGCGAGTTTCTTTCTTCGCATTTTAAGGCTTCATGCAACTTATAATGGCTGGTCAGTTTGTTGACCAATGTGAGCTTTTCAGGCCAGGGTAGTAGTACGCGGTCAAAATTGATGCTAGGTCTCTCCAAAATCCTGGGGAAGAATTAGTTTTACGTTTGACCGTTTTGGTTGATGACTTCCCAAGTCACTTCTACTGATTGTTTCAGTGGATGATCAATGAATTTATCTTATGATATTCTAAACTTTGGCATTCTTGTCGTCGCATCTTCCACAACACTTGATAGCCAAGTAAACCGGCAGAAATTACACGACGAAATAAGGAGATGAACAAAAGAAAAATACTGATATTAACTAGCGTATAGCATAAACGTGTTTCACCTTATGATAAATGTAGCGGACGCATTAGAACACTTCGTGCAGTGTGCACATATTTCCATACCGGAAAAGCGTTAAACATTTGAAGAAAGGATAAAAATAAATAAACTCCCTGTTTGGATCTGTCAGATGGTGCGCAAGCTTTCTTTGCCCTCCGTCATGGTAATTAATTTTATTAGCGGCTTATCCTAATTACTATTCTTTATTATTATTGATTGCACTTAAGTAATGTAACCGTAAATAATATTCATTACGCCTAAGCCATCTTTATTAACCCTGATTAATCCTGATCAGCCTTAATTTATGTAGTGTCCATCAATCGAAATTTGATTTAATTAATTTTAAATACCCCTATTTATTCTTGATTAGGCTTCATTATTTGCTTGTTTAATTAGGCTTAAATAATTACTTATTCCGATAACTGTAGTGGCGTGCTTTCTTCCTGCGCAGACTGCATGGCAAGGCCGGCAATATGGTACATTTGTTGCGACAACTACAGTGGCCTGCTTTCTTCCTACGCTAACTGTATGACATAGTTGCTTGTTGTGGGAACTGTAGTGGCCTGCTTTCCTTCTACGCGGCATATATAGTTACTTCTGGCAACTGTACAGTCTGCTTTCTTTCTTGCGCTGGCAATTGGTTGCGTCAACTGTGGGTTTTCTATATGATTTCCTATGTAAAACCATCGTTCTCGTAAAAACGACGCGAATACATTTCGCCGCGATGACCCTCTAATGCGTGCTGCCGAAAAATGAGGTCCTATAGATGTCTGATTAAAGGGAAGACTAGTTTTCTCTTTGTTGGTGGTTGCTACTGTGGCGGTCCTTGCTGCAAAAACAAAAAAAGATACAGTGAGAGAGAGAGACAGCAATAGAGATGAGAGATGAAAGTTGTAGAATATAACCGGAGTAACTGTCTCATTAGCGACTCACCATTGCGGGATGAGCAAATGGCAGAAAAAAAATTTGGAGGAAACAAGAGGAGACATGAATAAGAACCTGTTCGGAGAAACACAATGAAAGCAAATTGACAGCTATCACGGTCTTTCATATTTAGTGCCCCGATGGGGTGCGGTTGTGAAGATTGTCGAGCATAGTGCAGGGCACTTTTCCTGAGTGCACCGAAGAGTTTATAATCACACAGCGGGTGTGCAATCGTCTCTTTGCACCCGAAAGATTCTCATTCGTTGCTGCAAGTTGTCGGTGCAGGAAGCTGTGTGGAGGCGTCGGTATGTAACAGAGATAAGACTCACGCTGGGCATATCTTCGCTTTTTAGAGTCTGCCAATTCATCAGCATGCACTAATAAAAGCAACTATGTTATTGCTATAAATTTGCCTGCAAATTTGCCTTTCAAACAATTCGCGCCTTTGGTATGTTTTGTTTTCTTATGGAAGTGGGTGCCACAATTCATATTATCTTGAATAAATACGCGAATGAACGTGTCTGCAGAAACAGAAACTGCATGAGTTGTCCGGGGAACGTATTGTCCATAATTAACAGTTCACAGTTTATTGGGCAGGCGTGTTCAGCTAGCAAGCCTGGGCAGAGTATATATATATATATATATATATATATATATATATATATATATATACTCACAGAAGCTTCGGCGAAAGTGTACAACGCCGCATACAGATGAATACAGCACGCAGTAAGGTAAATGCTGAACACCTATTTAGCGGTCAGCCGAACTGGTGTCTCATTTATTACACCATCAAAATCATCTTTGTCGAGCGGCGCGAGATAAGGATTCATTAGAATAAGACGGACAAAAATCGCAGCATTAGAAAGCCCCGAAAACATAACCATGCTTCACTGGATAGCCGTTTCGAACACCACACTGGCTTCTCGAGAAGCACATTACTGCCTCTTTCTGTAGTCAAAAACGGTATTGAACGTCCGCGGATCAGAGAGGAAGGGGGGGGGGGGGGGGGGGGGTATATAAAATTTTTGCTTTGAAACTCGTCGTATTGAACACAGGATATAAAAAGAAACATTTTTATTAGCCACTCAGCGTTAGTCGCCGTGCCGCTGAGCAATCTGGTAATAAAATTGTTCCACATCGGAGTGATCAATAGCCGTAAGCCTGTGACAAGATGACAATGTAAACAAAGGAGACAAGTAAGCTAACTCGCGACGGTGGGAACAACTGGTTGTCAAACACACTCCAGGCCATTATTCTGGTACTCCGGCGCTCTGAATGCTGACTAACGCCGATCGATGCTTCGTTATGGCAAACTTAGTTCGGTGAGCATAACTTTCAACCACCCACCATCGCTCAAAATGTCCCGTCGGGAACACGTGGCACCTGAAAAAAAAAAAGAAAAAGAGAAGAACTGTCGCGCAGTTACGCAGGCAGCTTGTCAGATTTTCCAACCCTCGCGGGTACTGCCTTCGCTGAAGAAACATAACTTGAATGTTTAAACTGCAGGTGCCGTCATGATTCACAAATACACGGTCATGCAGGCCATCCCAGTGCTATCACTGCATTTGCTAACATCACCTGCAGCTTAACTAGTTATATAAAGGGCCACCTGTCTTTGGAAGTACGTGATGGAGCGTTCAGGCATTTCCGCTCACGAAAAAAAAAATTCTTACGTCCTCTCTGAAATGGCGCCTATTTTATCATCGTTTTGCCAGAAGCACATTCTAGCGGCCAACTGGACACGAACGGGACAATGTGAATAATGGAACGTGGGAACGTGACAGGTACACGTCACCTTCTGCTGTTATCTTGGCAAGTGCTCTGGCTGGCCCCAGTGTGCAGGATAGAAAATCTGTCTAGCGAGAATTGATTATCGCAGCTTTGTCCGGAATACATAGGAAGATAATAACAAGCTCCATGCGCCGCTGTTTCGGGATTCCGCCTTTCACAGTGAGGATAAATTTTTCAGGAGGTCCAGTTGTCAAGCAAGCGACAGGTGGATTCGGAACACCCATGCGATAAACTCATCAATTTTGTTGCATTCCCACACGTGCCTACATCAGCGAATGTGGTACGGCGCTTATTCAAGTTTCTCGTGTTGTGTCTCTCGATCTTATAAGTTTAGTTAATTATTTCTCTAAAACCCAAGTGAAGTGAACGGGCCAGAAAAAACTCAACCCGCGATATTTTCGCGACGCTAAGATTTCGAAAGGATGTTTCTTTCTTGAAGGTGCACCAGCGACAGCTGTTGCCTTGGAACTTGCCATGGAATCCTATCTCAGAATCACGCAAGGGGTTTCTACAAGCACCTTATCGTACTACGAGATACTATTTCTTTTTCAAATGCGTGGTGAACACCTGCGACGAATTTGAGAATGAGGACGCAATGGTAACGCAGTCTAGTAGCCTTATCTCTACGTCGTTGTCCCAAGAACTCATGCTACGCTTCTATACGTCGCACATCCTTCATGCAATGTCATCCGTACAATACGGTATGCAATGGAAGGACAATGGTGCAAGCCACAGAAAGATCTAACCTTCCACACACATACCCATTTCACGATGAGTTTCACTACACCTCTACTGCCGTAAAGCATTCCTGTAGAAGTCGAAACCGCGCTCAAGGGCAACCATTGTAACAAGCCTGTTGTGCTCGTTCCAACCCGAACGAGTTTGCCGCTCAAGAACAAAAGGCCAGGGAAGTCAGAATGAAAAAAATTATGCGGATCCCACGGACTATGGGAATCGATATAGGCGCAGCTTTGTGTGGTGTTTGCTTTGATTGACGATAATTAGCGGTGTTGTGGGCGGCGAATGTGTAACTTCTGCAGCATTTAGTCCAATACGAGAGCGGTGAGTTGGTGTGAAACGTTGCCTTGCGTGCACCACTGCTGTTTTTCTGCGTAGTCCACATAACACACGGGGAGACGTGTTTGCTTAAGACGTTGTTATTGTATGTATACATTGTATGTATACATTGTGTACATACATTCGCTGGCTGCACCACGTTTCGCTCCGTAGCGAAGACGCTCCTGTTCCGCGCGACGCTTCTTTCGGGCCTGGGTGTCCTCGACGCTGAAAGCACATATTGGAGAAATTTTTCTGGCGCGTGTTCACATGCTACTTCTGCATACGTGACCAGCCCGCTTTTCAGACGCCAGCTCCAAGGGCTCTCTTCAAGCTGTGGGCGACTGTATTCTTTCTCTCTCTCTCTCTTTCTTTCTCTCTCTCTTTCTTTCTTTCTCTCTTTCTTTCTTCCTTACTCTCTTTCTTTCTTTCTGTCTCTCTCTTTCTTTCTCTCTCTCTTTCCTTCTTTCTTTCTCTCTTTCTTTCCTTCCCTCTCTCTTTCTCTCTCTCTTTCTTTCTTTCTCTCTTTCTCTCTCTCTTTCTGTCTCTCTCTCTTTCTGTCTCTCTCTCTCTTTCTCTCTCTCTCTCTTTCTTTCTCTCTCTCTCTATTTCTTTCTCTCCTTCTCTCTCTCTCTTTCTCTCTCTCGCTCTTTCTTACTTTCTTTGTTTGTTTGTTATGCCCTCAGCACCTAAGACATTACGAGGGGGGGAATAGAAACAGTTTTACTTCAAATATGCTTAAGAAAACAGCGTCAACAACACAACCAAGTTTCCCTCTTTATTTCTCCTTCTTTCTCCCTTTCTTTCCCTCTCTTTCTCTCTCTTTCTCTCTCTCTCTCTCTCTCTCTTTCTTTCTCTGTTTCTCTCTCTTTCTTTATTTCTCTATTTCTCTCTCTTCCTCTTTCTTTCTCTCTTTCTCTCTCATCTCTTTCTCTCTTTCTCTCTCTCTCTTTTTCTCTCCCTCTCTCTTTCTCTCATTCTCTCTTTCTCTCTCTCCTTTTCACTCCTTCTCTCTTTCTCTCCTTCTCTCCGTCTCTCTCTCTCTCTATCTCTCTCTTTCTATCTCTCTTTCTTTCTCTCGCTCCTTCTTTCTCTCTCTCTCTTTCCTTCTTTCTCTCTCTCTTTCTGTCTCATTTCTTCTTTCTCTCTTTTTTCTTTCTTGCTTTCTCTCGCTCTCTTTCTCTCTCTCTTTCTCTCTCTCTCGTTCTCTCTTTCTCTCTCTCTCTCTCTCCTCTCTTTCTCTCTTTTTTCTCTATTTCTCTGTCTCTTTTTTCTCTCCTTTTCTCTTTCACTCCTTCTCTCTTTCTCTCGTTCTCTCTTTCTCTCTCTCTCTTTTTCTCCTTCTCTCCATCTCTCCATCTCTATCTTTCTCTCTTTCTTTCTTTCTCTCTCTTTTCTTCTTTCTCTCTTTCTTTCCTTCTCTTTTTTTCCTTTCTTTTTCTCTCTCTCTCTCTTTATTTCTCTCTTTTTTTCTTTCTCTCTTTCCTTCTTCCTTGCTTTCTCTCTCTCTCTATCTCTCTCTCGTTCTCTCTTTCTCTCTCTCTCGCTCTCTTTCTCTCTGTCTTTCTCTATTTCTCCGTCTCTTCTATCTCTCCTTTTCTCTTTCTCTCCTTCTCTCTTTCTCTCTTTCTCCCTCTCTCTTTCTCTCTTTCTCTCTCTCTTTCTTCCTCTCCTTCTCTCTTCCTCTCTTTCTCTCTTTTTTTCTCTCTCTCTCTCTTCCTCTCTTCCTCTCTCTCTCTTTCTCCCTTTCTCTCCTTCCTTCTCTCTATCTCTCTTTCTCTCTTTCTCTCTCTCTTTCTTTCTCTCTTTCCTTCTCTCTCTTTCTTTCTCTCTCTCTCTTTCTCTCTTTTTTCTTTCTTTCTTTCTCTCTCTCTTCCTTTCTCTCTTTCTTTCTTTCTCTCTTTTTCCTTCTTTCTTTCTTTCTCTCTCTCTTTCCTTCTTTCTCTCTTTCTGTCTCTCTCTCTCTTTCTTTCTCTCTCTCTTTCTTTCTCTCTTTCTCTTTCTTTCTCTCTTTCTTTGTCTCTTTCTCTCTCTTTCTCTCTATCTGTCTCTTTCTCTCGCTCTCTTTCTCTCTTTCTTTCTCTCTCTCTCTCTATCTCTATCTCTCTCTCTTTCTCTCTCTCTCTCTATTTCTTTCTCTCTTTCTCTCTCTCTTTCTCTCTCGCTCTTTCTTTCTTTGTTTGTTTGTTTGTTTGTTTCTTTGTTATGCCCTCAGCACCTAAGACATTACGAGGGGGGAATAAAAACAGTTTTACTTCAAATATGCTTAACAAAACAGCGTCAACAACACAACCAGTTTTCTCTCTTTCTTTCTCTTTCTTTCTCCCTTTCCTTCTTCCTCTCTTTCTTTCTCCTTTTCTTTCTCTCTCTCTCTTTCTTTCTCTCTTTCTCTCTCTCTTTCTCTCTTTCTCTCTATCTTTCTCTCTTTCTCTCTTTCACTCTCTCTTTCTCTCTTTCTCTCTCCTATCTTTCTCTTTTTATCTCTCTCTCTTTTTTCTCCTTCTCTCTTTCTCTCCTCTCTCTCTCTCCCCCTCTATCTTTCTCTCTTTCATTCTTTCTTGCTTTCTCTCTCTCTTTCTCTCTCATTCTCTCTCTCTCGTTCTCTCTTTCTCTCTCTCCCTTTATCTCTCTCTTTTTCTCTCCTTTTCTCTATCTCTCCTTCTCTCGTTCTCTCTTTCTCTCTCTTTCTTTCTCTCTCTCTCTCTTTCTCTCTTTCTCGCTTTCTTTCTCTCTCTCTCTCTTTCTCTCTTTCTCGCTTTCTTTCTCTCTCTCTCTTTCTCTCTTTCTCGCTTTCTTTCTCTCTCTCTTTCCTTCTCTTTCTTTCTCTCTCTCTTTCTCGCTTTCTTTCTCTCTCTCTTTCTATCTCTCTTTCTTTCTCTTTCTCATTCTTTCTCTCTCTCTCTTTCTCTCTTTCTTTCTCTCTTTCTTTCTTTCTCTTTTTTCATTCTTTCTTTCTTTCTTTCTCTCTTCCTTTCTCTCTTTCTTCAGGAGGAGGAGGAGGAAAGAACTTTATTGGGTCCTGAGGAACCCCTTCCCACCCACTCTTGGTTTAGTGGTCGGCAGGGGTCGCGGGCCGCACCCACGTTGGGACGGGAAGCCCGTGAGCCTCCGCCCTTTCGTGAGCCCTCTGGACGGCCCGGAGCTGGGTCTGGTGGTCGTCGCTTCGCAGGGCGTCCATCCAGTCTTCTTCTTTGCTGAACACGGTGCCGCTTAACGCGGAGCATTGCCAAAGCATGTGCGATAGCGAGCAGTACGATTCGCCGCAATCCGGACATTGCGGCTCTACGTCCGGTGAATAAAGGCTCATTCTGCCTCTCGAGGGGAACGACCTTGTTTGCAGCATTCTGAATATAGATGACTGTGGTCGAGTAAGTTTAGCGTGGGGGAGCGGGAAGGTCCTCCTCGACAGCTGATAATGTGTTGTTATTTCGTTGAAGGTGAGCAGCGGGTCTCGGTGCTCCCCTCCCTCCCCGTCACTTCGCTCGCCACGATCGCCGCGGTGCGTGAGTCCTCGCGCGCGTCCGTGTGCCAGCTCGTTGGCGTTGGGAAAGTCGGGGTGCACGTCGGCCCCCATGTGGGCTGGAAACCATTTGAGGATGTGATGACCCGCGGCTCCCTCACTGCCGAGGACGGCCGCTGCTTTCCGCGATATCGAGCCCGAGGCGAATGCTCTGGCCGCCGATCGCGAATCTGTGTATATGTATGGACGTTCGGGGTCCCTCATAGCCATGGCTATTGCCACCTGTTCGGCCACCTCGGACGTTACCCCCTTGACCGATGCTGCGTTGATGATCGTACCATCCCAGCGTATCGAGACGGCCGCGTACCGGTCGCTGCGCCCGTACTGGGCCGCGTCTACAAATGCCGCCAGTCCCGGACAGCTGGCGGTCGATTTCAGCAGTGCTCGGGCCCTTGCCTTTCGGCGCCCCTCGTTGAATTGCGGGTGGACGTTTCTCGGAAGCGGTTCTACCTTGAAAGTGCCCCTGACCGCCGCGCTGAGCGCGACGCTGCGTGCGTTGCACTCTGCATCGGCATTTATACCTGCTTCTTCTAGGATGCGTCTGCCGGCCCTGGTGATCGACAGCCGCACGACCTGTGCCTTGGTCTGTGCTTCGGTGATTTCTGCTAGCGTATTGTGGACCCCTAGCCGATCGAGCCGCTCCGTGCTTGTAGTGATCGGAAGACCTAGCACCCTCTTGATGCTCTTGCGCATCAGTGTGTCTATCTTGGCCGCGTCTCTCTTGGTCCATTTTAGCGCCGAGGCTACGTAATTTACGTGACTCATGAGGAAGGCGTGGTAAAGTCTGATGAGATTGCTCTCGCTGAGCCCTCCCCTGCGGTTGGTCACCCTGAGGATCAGCCGGAGCATGTTCTCCGTTTTGGACGTGAGTCTCAAGACCGTTTGCGTGTTACCGCCTTTAGCCTCAATTAGCAGCCCCAGGATTCTTATAGTGTCCACTCTGGGGATCGGCTGGCCGTCACTCGTGTGTAATTTGATTGGTATTTGATCGATCGGCGTCAAATTCCTCATGCCTTGTTTCGAGGGCCTGTAGAGCAACAGTTCCGATTTGCTGGGTGACAGACGGAGTCCCGTTTCCTTCAGGTACTCTTCCGTTGTGTCCAGCGCCTCTTGAAGAGCCCGCTCGACGTCTGCGTCGGACCCTCCCGGGCACCACACCGTAATATCGTCTGCGTACAGGGCGTGATTGACGTTGGTCCCTCTCGTCAGCCGGTCCGAGAGCCCTTTCAATGCTAGATTGAATAATAGCGGGGAGAGCACCGCCCCTTGTGGGGTGCCCTTCGCGCCCAGCGTGTAACAATCAGACGTGGCCTGTCCTATTTTGATCGTGGCTTTCCTGTCTCTGAGGAAGGAGCCTATGTAAGAGTGGAATTTCCGGCCGAGCCCCATCACCGAGATCGTTTCCATTAGAAATCTGTGTTTCACCGTGTCGAACGCTTTCGTTATGTCCAGGGCCAGTATGCCCCTGGTGTCTCTGGTTATGCGGTCGATTATGTGCCTTTTGAGTTGTAACATTACGTCCTGTGTGGAGAGGCCCGGTCTGAAGCCCACCATGTTATGTGGGAAGAGGCCCTCTCTCTCTATGTACCGCGATACTCGGTTATGTATGGCATGTTCCGCCGTCTTGCCTACGCACGAGGTCAGCGATATTGGCCGCATGTTCTCCGCCGCAAGTGGTTTACCGGGTTTCGGTATTAATATGACCGAAGCCTCTTTCCAGGCCTCTGGTACTTGTCCCGTTTCCCACGCTCTGTTGATTTCTTCGGTGAGCTTGTCGACCGACTTTCCGTCTAGGTTTCTTAACAGTTTATTCGAGACCCCATCAGGGCCCGTCGCGGAGCGTCCGTTGAGGCCTTGTAAGGCATCCCAAATTTCCGATTCCGTGAAGGGCGCGTCGAGTTCTTCGACCTCTGTGCCGGCGTATTGTGGATAGTCGCCATCGCCTGTCGGGCCCAGTGGTAGATACGTCTCCGCCAGCTCCTTTAGGAACTCGCTCTCCGTTTTGCCGTGCTCCTTTTGTTTGTGTAAAATCCTATCAATTGCCAATCTCTGATTGCCTTTGGATTGCTTGTCGTCTAACAGTTTCTTTAGGAGGTTCCATTTGCGCCCGGTTCTCATTTGTCCGTCTACCGACGCGCACACCTCGTTCCACTGTTGCTTGGAAAGCTCGATCGAGTGCGCTTCGATTTCCCGGTTTAGTGCCGCTACTTTCTTTCGCAGTCTGTGATTTAGTCTTTGCGTTTTCCACCTGGCCGTGATGGAATTCTTTGCCTCTAATAGGTGTGCCAATCTCGCGTCCATCCTTTCCACGTTCAGTTCAGTTTGGACAACCCTCGTCGCGGTGCCAACGTCCTCTTTGAGCCTTCTAAAAAGGCTGTCTAGGTCCGCATATTCGCTTTTGTCTTCCTTCCTTATTTTGCGGAAGGCGTCCCAGTCGGTGACCTTAAATTCTCTCGGTGGTGCCGCCTTGACGGGGATCGTCACCGCCAGTATGCAGTGGTCGCTGCCGAGGTTCTCGTGCAGGTTGCGCCACCCGGCCCCTCGCACGTTCTTGACGAAGGTCAGGTCGGGCGTCGTGTCCCGCGCCACCGACGTGCCTAGTCGAGTTGGATAGCGGGGGTCGGTCACCAGCTCTAGCGAGCACATAGTGACTGCCTCCAATAGCCGTTCTCCTTTAGGCATTGGCCTTGCATAACCCCAGGCTCCGTGGGGCGCGTTAAAATCTCCTGCCACTATTAGCGGGGCCCCCCTGGCCATTGAGGCCGCCTTCGTAATTATCGACGTGAACGATTGTTTGCGGTCAGACGGCGGGCTGTACACGTTCACTACGAATACGCTGTTTTTCAGCCAACTGTTCGGTATGATTTCGATCGCGGTTACCTCCGCTTTCGCGTTGCCTAATTTGAAATCTCGTTCCTGGAAAGAGCATTTGTTCGCGACAAGCGTTGCCACTCCGCGCTTACCCTGTTCGAATTTCGACGAGGCGACCCGGTAGCCGGGCAAGGTCACCTCGCTACCCAAAGTTTCCTGTAAGATTATGACGTGCGGTTTGTCCGCCTGTGAGGCAACGAACTGTAGCAGCGGAGCCTTGCGCTTTTTGATGCTAGCGCAATTCCACTGCCACACGACCAGCTCTCTAGTT
Organism: Dermacentor andersoni; assembly: GCF_023375885.2. NCBI lineage: Eukaryota > Metazoa > Arthropoda > Arachnida > Ixodida > Ixodidae > Dermacentor > Dermacentor andersoni. The sequence continues at coordinate 30,483,122 of NC_092822.1, forward strand.
GGGCTGTTCACCATGATTGATACACTGGATTTGTTTAGCACCTGCAGGCGCCATGTGTGCTTCGATGCGCGTCACTCTTGCCGCGAGCGCTACTATGCTTTCCGCTAGTTGCTGGACCATTAGCTGCAAAGAGCTAATCGACTGCTTAATTCCCAGTAGGATGCTGCTGGACTCGTGTTCCGCCAGGTTTCCCTCCTCCGTCAGGGGAGGGGCCCTGCGTTTGACCGAGCGAACCGACTGCTCCCCTTGCGGGGTCGGTGTACTTTGCGCCACCTGCTGCTGCTGTTGTTCGGCTAGCTGAGAAGTGGAACCTTGTTTCCGAAACGATTCGAAATCCGCCCTCATTTTCTTGATCTTCTCTTTGAGGCGCGCGTTTTCTTCCGCTAGCTGAGCTATTCTAGGGTCTTCCTTGTTATGCTTTGGCAATGCTACCTGCGTTACCTTTGATTGTGATTTCGGTTGCGGCTTTGGCCTGGCCCGCTCCGCCCAGGTCGGCCCCTCTTGAATGCGCACTTGGGAGCGGGAGCGCCCCCTGGAGAGGGAACGGCCTCTCGATCGGCTGCGCTGTCGTAGTGTCGGCGTTGTCGAACGTCCCCGTCTGGGGGCGCTTGCCACGCTGGAATCGCGTGATCTACCTTCCACCTGTTGCGGCTGGCTTTGCACCCGCGATTTCTTGGCATTTCTGCGTCGGCGCCTCCTGCGCCGCACGATGTAAGGGATTTGGTATCGTTGCTTGCACTTGTTGTCCGCCGTCGGGTGTTGGCCCCCGCAAAGGGCGCACTTGGGCGAGCACTGGTGGTCTTCAGCCGGGTCGTTGAGTCCGCAGCCGCGGCACCTCTTCTTGTGAGGATTTGGACACACGTCGACTCTGTGGCCCAAGTCACCGCACCCGTAGCACACGTCGTTTTGCCGCTTGTATAGCGTGCAGCGTATTAGGCTTACGCCACACATGATATAGTTCGGCACTTTCATGCCGTCGAAGAGCACTACCACCGTCGAGGTGTTTTTGATCCGCTTGGCTTCCAAGGCCTTGGGATTTCTTTGGTTCACGATCATGGCCTGAAGCTGGGCCTCGTTGATTTCGGGGTCCACTCCTCTGATGACCCCCTTGCACGTGTTGTCCGGCGCCGCAATGTATGCGGCCACATTGTATGCGCCTTCTCTTAGGTGAAGCTTGTGAATTCAGGCGTATGCGTTGGCGTTCTTCTCAGTCGGCGTGGACACGACGAGAATGTTCTGGGTTGCGTTCGGACAAACGATGTCTTCCTCGGTCTCGTTCGGCGGGAGCGAGGCCGCCATTGCTAGCGCTTGCGCCAGGCGAATCTGACTCACTTTTTTCACGTCGAGGCCGTCTCTCGGCCTCACTATGATGCGAATGTGGTCCCTCGGTAGCCGGGGGAGCCGCGATGCGGCGACGAGGCGCTTGATCGCGCTCTGCGGGCCAGCCGTGCGGCGGCCGCCCTTCGTCTCTGCTCGTCCCTCGTTGCCTCGGTCCGGAACGGTCGGTCCCGGTTTGGCCTTCTTGTTTCTACCCATGGCCGTCGTCCAGCCTGGGCGATTCACTTCTTCTTGGGAGATGTCCTCTCCCTCCACGACGGTCTCCATAGCGGGCATCCTGCCGCGCACACGTACGAGCGAGGCCTGGGCCTGCTCGCTCCTCGACCCCGGCGATAGGCCTAGTCGGGTAGGGCTAGCTGAGCCGCAGCGTGGTTTGAACTAAAACGTCTCGGAAATTGAAAAGAGTTCACTGACCGGAAGAAAAATCGGACATCGGCGTGTTCCTTAGAAGAAAGTGCGTCGAATAGTGCACATTTCGTTGCTAGGAATCACATAAATCAGTCCGAAAAGGTGTACAGAAGCGGGAGCCGAAAATTCCACATCCGCACAGGTCGACTTCTTCTTCTTCCTCCTCTCTTTCTTCATTTCTCTCTTTTTCTTTCTCTCTCTCTCTCTCTTCCCTTCTTTCTTTCTCTTTCTTTCTTTCTCTCTCTCTCCTGCTTTCTTTCTCTCTTTCTTTCTTTCTCTCTTTCTTTCTCTCTCTCTCTCTTTCTTTCTCTCTTCCTCTCTCTCTCTTTCTTTCTCGCTTTCTGTCTCTCTCTTTCACTCTTTCCTTCTCTCTCTCTTCCTCTCTCTCTCTCTCCCTTTCTTTCTCTATCTCTCTCTCTTTCTTTCTTTCTCTCTCTTTCTCTCTCTCTTTCTCTCCCTCTCTCTCTCTTTATCTCTACCTCTCTTCTCTTTCTCTCATTCTCTCCCTCTCTCTTTCTTTCCCTCGTTCTTTCTCTCTCTTTCTTTCTCTCTCTCTCTTTCTTTCTTTCTCTCTCTCTTTCTTTCTCTCTTTCTTCCTTTCTCCCTTTCTTTCTTTCTCTCTTTTTTCTTTCTTTCCCTCTCTTTCTTTCTCTCCCTTTCTTTCTTTCCTTCTCTCTCTCTTTCTCTCTATTTCTTTCTCTCTCTCTCTTTTTCTCTCCCTTTCTCTTTTTCTATCTATCTTTCTCTCTCTCTCTTTCTCACTCTCTCTCCTTCTCTCTCTCTTTCATTCTTTCTTTCTCTCTGTCTTTCTCTCTCTTTCTTTCTTTCTCTCTTTCTTTCTTTCTCTCTCTCCCTCTCTCTTTCCTTCTTTCCTTCTTTCTCCCCTTCTCTCCCTCTCTCTCTTTTCCAAGTTTCCAAGTTTCTCTCTCTCTCGTTCTTTCTTTCTTTCTTTCTCTCTTTCTCTCTCTCTTACTTTCTCTTTCTCTCTCTCTTTCTGTTTCGCTCTTTCTTTCTCTCTTTCTTTCTCTCTTTCTCTCTCTCTTTCTCTCCTTCTCTCTTTGTCTTTTTCTCTCCATCTCTCCTCTCTTACTCTTTTTCTCTCCTTCTCTCTTTCTCTCTCTTTCCTTCTCTCTCTCTTCCTCTCTTTCTTTCTCTCTCTCTTTCCTTCTCTCTTTCTCTCTCTTTCTTTCTTTCTCTCTCTCTTTCTTTCTCTCTTTCTTTCTTTCTCTCTTTCTTTCTTTCTCTCGTTTATGCTTTCTTTCTCTCTCTCTTTCTATCTTTCTTTCTCTCTTTTTTCTTTCCTTCTTTCTTTCTCTCTCTTTCTCTCTCTCTCTTTCTATCTCTCTCTCTTTCTCTTTCTTTCTCTCTCTCTTTCTTTCTTTCTCTCTCACTTTCTATCTCTATCTCTCCCTTTCTCTCTCTCTCTCCTTTTTTCTTTCTCTCTCTCTTTCTCTCTCTTTCTCTCTCTTTCTCACTCTCTCTCTTTCTTTCTTTCTTTCTTTGTTTTTTTGTTATGCCCTCAGCACCTAAGACATTACGAAGGGGGGGGGGAATAAAAACAGTTTTACTTCAAATATGCTTAACAAAACAGCGTCAACAACACAACCAAGTGCTAAAATTACGCAATATGGGCTAATCGCATGAACAAAGCTTGGATTACTGCAATCACTCGCTCACCACACTACGCTTCTGCACTGGAAAACACCGTGTCGCTTGAATACAGTCGCCTCTTACTTGCCCCATTTCTCTAAGACGTACTGGTGGGCTAGTTGGTTAGTCGTGATGGAATGCGGAACAGCGCATTTCGGAACGACGCAACACAGAATGGACAAACACAGCGCTCGCGTGTTTGTTCATTCCGCGTTGCGCCGTTGTTTCGAAGTGCGCTGCCGCATTCCATCGGTGCGATATTTCGCCTTCCAACTTCGGACTCTCCTGTTGTGAAATATCTGTGTGTCGCACTTACGAATGCTTATTCCTTCCTTAGAGGTACTGTACACGTTGGTATAGAATTCTTCTGCTGCTTTCACGATATCATCGAAATTGATTATGATATTACCCTTCTTATCTTTCACTGCAAACATCTCGCCCTGTCCTATGTCAATTTTTCGTTGCTTTCATTCTGCGGCCATTTTTTGCTGCTCTGTCAAAATTTCCGACGTTTTAATTTCGAATATCGCTTACTTTTTTCTCGATTATCTGCTTTGACAGTTCAGTGACAGACAGTGCAGAGGTCTCATTAGAGGTCGATTTTATACTAAACTTCACTTTGCACTCAGATCGCTAAAGAGAAACAGGCTCGCAACGCCGGAGCAGTATATTAAATGATATTTGATCACTTTAAATGGCTAGATATGCTAGAATGACTGTTGTATGTATTAATCGAGAAAATATGTACCAGCAACGAGACACTTGCGCGGCGCCGAAAGTAAGGATGGGAAGCGCTTCGCTCTATAAGGAGTTACATCGTATTCACTTGTTTTTCTTTGGCCGTAGGTGGCGATTTTTTTTCTTATCTAATTTACATGTGTACAGTTTCTGAGAGCAGCAGCCAGAACTTGCCTGCCATCTCCTAAAAACTTGTTGCCGCGGTCATTTCACGGTGGTCAAATCCACGGCCTCCCTCCCAAGTACTGGGAAGGAGCTACAGAACAGGTATTCGGCTTTAAGTCACGAAGAGGACCTTAGTGTTGAAGCAATGAACGACAATATTGTGGGCATCATTAAGGAGTGTGCAATAGAAGTCGGTGGTAACTCCGTTAGACAGGATACCAGTAAGCTATCGCAGGAGACGAAAGATCTGATCAAGAAACGCCAATGTATGAAAGCCTCTAACCCTACAGCTAGAATAGAACTGGCAGAACTTTCGAAGTTAATCAACAAGCGTAAGACAGCGGACATAAGGAAGTATAACATGGATAGAATTGAACAAGCACTCAGGAACGGAGGAAGCCTAAAAGCAGTGAAGAAGAAACTAGGAATTGGCAAGAATCAGATGTATGCGTTAAGAGACAAAGCCGGCAATATCATTACTAATATGGATGAGATAGTTCAAGTGGCTGAGGAGTTCTATAGAGATTTATACAGTACAAGTGGCACCCACGATGATAATGGAAGAGAGAATAATCTAGAGGAATTCGATATCCCAGAAGTAACGCCGGAAGAAGTAAAGAAAGCCTTGGGAGCTATGCAAAGGGGGAAGGCAGCTGGGGAGGATCAGGTAACAGCAGATTTGCTGAAGGATGGTGGGCAGATTGTTCTAGAAAAACTGGCCACCCTGTATACACAATGCCTCAAGACCTCGACCGTACCAGAATCTTGGAAGAACGCTAACATAATCCTAATCCATAAGAAAGGCGACGCCAAAGACTTGAAAAATTATAGACCGATCAGCTTACTGTCCGTTGCCTACAAAGAATTTACTAAGGTAATTGCAAATAGAATCCGGAACACCTTAGACTTCCGTCAACCAAAGGACCAGGCAGGATTCCGTAAAGGCTACTCAACAATAGATCACATTCACACTATCAGTCAGGTGATAGAGAAATGTGCGGAATATAACCAACCATTATATATAGCTTTCATTGATTACGAGAAAGCGTTTGATTCAGTCGAAACCTCAGCAGTCATGGAGGCATTACGGAATCAGGGTGTAGATGAGCCATATGTAAAAATACTGGAAGATATCTATAGCGGCTCCACAGCCACCGTAGTCCTCCACAAAGAAAGCAACAAAATCCCTATAAAGAAAGGCGTCAGACAGGGAGATACGATATCTCCAATGCTATTCACAGCATGTTTACAGGAGGTATTCAGAGGCCTGGAGTGGGAAGAATTGGGGATAAAAGTTGATGGAGAATACCTTAGTAACTTGCGCTTCGCTGATGATATTGCCTTGCTTAGTAACTCAGGGGACCAACTGCAATGCATGCTCACTGATCTGGAGAGGCAGAGCAGAAGGGTGGGACTAAAAATGAATCTGCAGAAAACTAAAGTAATGTTTAACAGTCTCGGAAGGGAACAGCAGTTTACGATAGGTAGCGAGGCACTGGAAATGGTAAGAGAATATATCTACTTAGGACAAGTAGTGACTGCTGATCCAGATCATGAGAGTGAAATAATCAGAAGAATAAGAATGGGCTGGGGTGCGTTTGGCAGGCATTCGCAGATCATGAACAGCAGGTTGCCATTATCCCTCAAGAGAAAAGTGTATAACAGCTGTGTCTTACCAGTACTTACGTACGGAGCAGAAACCTGGAGGCTTACGAAAAGGGTTCTACTTAAATTGAGGACGACGCAACGAGCTATGGAAAGAAGAATGATAGGTGTAACGTTAAGGGATAAGAAAAGAGCAGATTGGGTGAGGGAACAAACGCGCGTTAATGACATCTTAGTTGAAATCAAGAAAAAGAAATGGGCATGGGCAGGACATGTAATGAGGAGGGAAGATAACCGATGGTCATTAAGGGTTACAGACTGGATTCCGAGGGAAGGGAAGCGTAGCAGGGGGCGACAGAAAGTTAGGTGGGCAGATGAGATTAGGAAGTTTGGAGGGTCAACATGGCCACAATTAGTACGTGACCGGGGTAGTTGGAGAAGTATGGGAGAGGCCTTTGCCCTGCAGTGGGCGTAATCAGGCTGATGATGATGATGATGAAATCCACGGCACAATTCTTTACCACATTCGAGAATGGATTCTACCTGGGAAATCTTTTCTTTCTTTCTTTCTTTCTCTCCTTCTCCCTCTTTCTATCTCTCATTCTTTCTCTCATTCTTTCTCTCTCCCTTTCTCTCTCTCTTTCCATCTTTCTCTCTTTCTATTTCTCTTTCTCTCTTTCTCTCTCTTTGTCTCTCTCTTACTTTATTTCTTTCTTTCTCTTCTCTCTTTCTCTCTCCTTTTTTCTCTCCTCTCTCTCTCTTTCTATTTCTCTCTCTCTCGTTCTCTCTTTCTTTCTCTCTCTCTTTCTCTCTTTCTATCTCTCTCTCTTTCTCTCTTACATTCTTTCTCTCTTTTTTGCTTTCTCTTTCCTTTCTCTCTGCCTCTCTCTCTCTCTTTCTCTTTCCTTCTCTCTTTCTTTCTCTCTCTCTTTCTCTCTTTCTTTCTTTCTCTCCTCCTTCTCTCTCTTTCTCTTTCTCTTTCCTTCTCTCTTTCTTTCTCTCTCTCTTTCTCTCTTTCTTTCTCTCCTCCTTCTCTCTCTCTCTTCCTTTCTCTCTTTCTTTCTCTCTTTCTCTTTCTGTCTCTTTTTCTTTCTTTCTTTCTTTCTTTCTTTCTCTCTTTCTCTCTCTCTCTATTTCTTTCTTTCTTTGTTTGTTTGTTTGTTATGCCCTCAGCACCTAAGACATTACGAGGGGGCGGGAATAAAAACAGTTTTACTTCAAATATGCTTAACAAAACAGTGTCAACAACACAACCAAGTTTCTCTCTTTCTTCCTTTCTTCCTTTCCCTCTTTCTTTCTTTCTCTCTTTCTCTCTTTCTTTCTCTCTTTCTTCCTCTCTTTCGTTCTTTCTTTCTTACTTTCTCTTTCTTTCTCTCTTTCTCTCTCTTTCTTTCTCTCTCTCTCTCTCTTTCTCTCCCTCTCTCTCTGTATCTCTACCTCTCTTTTCTTTCTCTCATTCTCTCCCTCTCTCTCTTTCTTTCCCTCGTTCTTTCTCTCTCTTTCTTTCTCTCTCGCTCTCTTTCTTTCTTTCTCTCTCTCTTTCTTTCTCTCTTTCTTCCTTTCTCCCTTTCTTTCTTTCTCTCTTTTTTCTTTCTTTCCCTCTCTTTCTTTCTCTCCTTTTCTTTCTTTCCTTTTCTCTCTCTCTTTTTCACTCTTTCTATCTCTCTCTCTCTTTTTCTCTCCCTCTCTCTTTTTCTATCTCTCTTTCTCTCTCTCTCTTTCTCTCTCTCTCCTTCTCTCTCTCTTTCATTCTTTATTTCTCTCTGTCTTTCTCTGTCTTTCTTTCTTTCTCTCTATCTTTCTTTCTCTCTCTCCCTCTCTCTCTTTCCTTCTTTCCTTCTTTCTCCCCTTCTCTCCCTCTCTCTCTTTTCCAAGTTTCCAAGTTTCTCTCTTTCTCTCGTTCTTTCTTTCTCTCTTTCTTTCTCTTACTTTCTCTTTCTCTCTCTTTCTCTCTCTCTCTCTTTCTCTTTCGCTCTTTCTTTCTCTCTTTCTCTCTTTCTCTCCTTCTCTCTTTGTCTTTTTCTCTCCATCTCTCCTCTCTTACTCTTGTTCTCTCCTTCTCTCTATCTCTCCCTCTCTTTCTTTCTCTCTCTTTCCTTCTCTCTTTCTCTCTCTCTTTCTTTCTCTCTCTCTTTCTTTCTCTCTCTCTCTCTCTCTCTTTCCTTCTCTCTTTCTCTCTCTCTTTCTTTCTCTCTCTCTTTCTTTCTCTCTCTTTCTTTCTCTCTTTTATGCTTTCTCTCTCTCTTTCTTGCTATCTTTCTTTCTCTCTTTTTTCCTTCCTTCTTTCTTTCTCTCTCTTTCTCTCTCTCTTTCTCTCTTTCTTTCTCTCTTTCTTTCTTTCTTTCTTTCTCTCTCTTTCTATCTCTCTCTCTCCCTTTCTCTCTCTTTCTCTCTCTTTCTTTCTTTATCTCTCTCTTTCTTTCTTTCTTTCTTTGTTTGTTTGTTTGTTATGCCCTCAGCACCTAAGACTTTACGAAGGGGGGGGGAATAAAAACAGTTTTACTTCAAATATGCTTAACAAAACAGCGTCAACAACACAACCAAGTGCTAAAATTACGCAATATGGGCTAATCGCATGAACAAAGCTTGGATTACTGCAATCACTCGCTCACCACACTACGCTTCTGCACTGGAAAACACCGTGTCGCTTGAATACAGTCGCCTCTTACTTGCCCCATTTCTCTAAGACGTACTGGTGGGCTAGTTGGTTAGTCGTGATGGAATGCGGAACAGCGCATTTCGGAACGACGCAACACAGAATGGACAAACAGCACTCGCGTGTTTGTTCATTCCGCGTTGCGCCGTTGTTTCGATGTGCGCTGCCGCATTCCATCGGTGCGATATTTCGCCTTCCAACTTCGGACTCTCCTGTTGTGAAACATCAGTGTGTCGCACTTACGAATGCTTATTCCTTCCTTACAGGTACTGTGCACGTCGGTATAGAATTCTTCTGCTGCTTTCACGATATCATCGAAATTGATTATGATATTACCCTTCTTATCTTTCACTGCAAACATCTCGCCCTGTCCTATGCCAATTTTTCGTTGCTTTCATGCTGCGGCCATTTTTTGCTGCTTTGTCAAAATTTCCGACGTTTTAATTTCGAATATCGCTTACTTTTTTCTCGATTATCTGCTTTGACAGTTCAGTGACAGACAGTGCAGAGGTCTCATTAGAGGTCGATTTTATACTAAACTTCACTTTGCACTCACGATCGCTAAAGAGAAACAGGCTCGCAACGCCGGAGCAGTATATTAAATGATATTTGATAACTTTAAATGGCTAGATATGCTAGAATGACTGTTGTATGTATTAATCGAGAAAATATGTACCAGCAACAACACACTTGCGCGGCGCCGAAAGTAAGGATGGGAAGCGCTTCGCTCTATAAGGAGTTACATCGTATTCACTTGTTTTTCTTTGGCCGTAGGTGGCGATTTTTTTTCTTATCTAATTTACATGTGTAGAGTTTCTGAGAGCAGCAGCCAGAACTTGCCTGCCATCTCCTAAAAACTTGTTGCCGCGGTCATTTCACGGTGGTCAAATCCACGGTACAATCCTTTACCACATTCGAGAATGGATTCTACCTGGGAAATCTTTTCTTTCTTTCTTTCTTTCTTTCCCTCCTTCTCCCTCTTTCTATCTCTCATTCTTTCTCTCATTCTTTCTCTCTCCCTTTCTCTCTCTCTTTCCATCTTTCTCTCTTTCTGTTTCTCTTTCTCTCTTTCTCTCTTTGTCTCTCTCTTACTTTCTTTCTTTCTCTTCTCTCTTTCTCTCTCCTTATTTCTCTCCTCTCTTTCTCTTTCTTTCTCTCTCTATCTCTTTCTCTCTCTTTCTCTCTTTCTTTCTCTCTCTCTTTCTCTCTTTCTTTCTCTCTCTCTTTCTCTCTTTCTTTCTATCTCTCTTTTTTGCTTTCTTTTTCCTTTCTCTCTCCCTTTCTCTCTCTCTCTCTCTCTCTCTATCTTTCTCTTTCTTTCTCTCTTTCTTTCTCTCTCTCTTTCTCTCTTTCGTTCTTTCTCTCCTCCTTCTCTCTCTCTCTAATCTTTTCTCTCTTTCTTTCTCTCTTTCTATTTCTGTCTCTTTCTTTCTTTCTCTCTTTCTCTCTCTCTCTCTATTTCTTTCTTTCTTTCTTTCTTTCTTTCTTTCTTTGTTTGTTTGTTTGTTATGCCCTCAGCACCTAAGACATTACGAGGGGGCGGGAATAAGAACAGTTTTACTTCAAATATGCTTAACAAAACAGCGTCAACAACACAACCAAGTTTCTCTCTTTCTTTCTCTCCTTCTTCCTTTCCCTCTTTCTTTCTTTCTTTCTTACTTTCTCTTTCTTTCTTAATTTCTCTCTCTTTCTCTCTCTCTCTTTCTCTCTCTCTTTCTCTCCCTCTCTCTCCCTTTATCTCTACCTCTCTTTTCTTTCTCTCATTCTCTCCCTCTCTCTCTCTTTCTTTTTCTCGTTCTTTCTATCTCTTTCTTTCCCTCTCTCTCTCTCTCTTTCTTTTTTTTTCTCTCTCTCTTTCTTCCTTTCTCCCTTTCTTTCTTTCTCTCTTTTTTCTTTCTTTCTCTCTCTTTCTTTCTCTCCTTTCCTTTCTTTCCTTCTCTCTCTCTCTTTCTCTCTTTCTTTCTCTCTCTCTCTCTCTTTTTCTCTGCCTCTCTCTTTTTCTATCTCTCTTTCTTTCTCTCTGTCTTTCTCTCTCTCTTTCATTCTTTCTTTCTCTCTGTCTTTCTCTCTCTTTCTTTCTTTCTCTCTTTCTCTCTTTCTCTCTCTCTCTTTCCTTCTTTCCTTCTTTCTCCCCTTCTCTCCCTCTCTCTCTTTTCCCCTCCTTCTCTCTCTCTTTCTTTCTCTTTCTTTCTCTCTTTCTTTCTCTCTTTCTTTCTTTATTTCTTTCTCTCTCTTTTTTTTTCTATCTTTCTTTCTTTCTCTCTTTTTGTCGTTCTTTCATTCTCTCTCTCTTCTTCTATCTCTCTCTCTCTTAGCTCTCTTTCTTTCTCTTTCTCTCTTTCTTTCTCTGTCTTTCTTTCATTCTTTCTTTCTCTCTTTCTATCTTTCTGTATCTCTTTCTCTCGCTCTCTCTCTTTCTCTCTCTTTCTTTCTCTCTTTCTCTCTCTCTCTCTATTTCTTTCTTTCTTTCTTTCTTTCTTTCTTTCTTTGTTTGTTTGTTTGTTTGTTTGTTATGCCCTCAGCACCTAAGACATTACGAGGGGGCGGGAATAAGAACAATTTTACTTCAAACACAACCAAGTTTCTCTCTTTCTTTCTCTCTTTCTTCCTTTCCCTCTTTCTTTCTTTCTTACTTTCTCTTTCTTTCTCTCTTTCTCTCTCTTTCTCTCTCTCTTTCTCTCTCTCTTTCTCTCTCTCTTTCTCTCCCTCTCTCTCCCTTTATCTCTACCTCTCTTTTCTTTCTCTCATTGCGATATATTTCTCTCGGTGCGATATTTCGCCTTCCAACTTCGGACTCTCCTGTTGTGAAACATCAGTGTGTCGCACTTACGAATGCTTATTCCTTCCTTAGAGGTACTGTACACGTTGGTATAGAATTCTTCTGCTGCTTTCACGATATCATCGAAATTGATTATGATATTACCCTTCTTATCTTTCACTGCAAACATCTCGCCCTTTCCCCTGTTCAATTTTTCGTTGCTTTCATGCTGCGGCCATCTTTTGCTGCTTTGTCAAAATTTCCGACGTTTTAATTTCGAATATCGCTTACTTTTTTCTCGATTATCTGCTTTGACAGTTCAGCGAGTTCCATCTGATCTCGTGAGTTACACATTTTGATGCTTTGTCATTTCTTTATTGGGTCATTTGTTACCCTGGCAACCTCTCTATATAACTTTCATATATAATGAAACACCGTTTGATTCAATAGAGACACCAGCAGTCATGGAGGCATCGCGTAATCAAGGAGTACAGGAGGCATACCTGAATGTGCCGGGAAATACGGCGAATATCTTAGTAACCTTCGGTTTGCAGATGACATTGCCATATTCAGAAACACTAGGAATAAATTGCAACCACTCACTGAGGTGGACCTTGACAGAGAAAGTGTAAGAGAAGGGTTGAAGAATATTATTCAGAAGACAAAGGTCATCATCATCATCAGCCTAGTTACGCCCACTGCAGGGCAAAGGCCTCTCCCATACTTCTCCAACTACCCCGGTCACAAAGGTAATTAATTTTCAATAGCTTGGCAAGGGAACACGAATTCACGATTGCCAGACCGCCTTTAGTGTCTGTGCAGGAGTACGTATATGTAGGTCAATTGCTCACAGAGTACACTCATCATGAGAAGAAAATTTACAGACGAATAAAAATGGGTTGGACTGCATAGGGCAGATATCACCAAAACCTGACTGGAAGCTTACCACTGAATGCAAAAATGAGTGCAAAATCAATGCATTCTATCGATGATAACTGTGGGGCAGAAACTTGAAGGTAAGAAAGAAGGTAAGAAAGAAAGAAAGGTAGCAAAGAAGCTCGAGAACAAGTTAAGGAACATGCAAAGAGCAATGGTAGATTTAACGTTAAGGTACAGGAACAGAGTGGTTTGGATCAGAGAGAAAACTGGTATAGCCGACATTCTACTTGACATTAAGAAAGAAAAAAGGAGCTAGAGAGGCCATGTAATGTGTAGAGCAGATAACCGGTCAACCATTAGAGTTACAGAATGGGTGCCAAGGGAAGTGCAGTCGAGGATGGCAGAAAATTATTTGCGGTAATAAAACTAGGAAATTTGCGGGCTCAAATTCAAATCAGCTAGCGAAAGGCAAGGGTAATTGGAGCTTGCTGAGAGGGGCCTTCGTCCTGCAGTGGACTAAAGCCACACGCTGATGATAATAATGATAACGTTTTATTGTTAAATGAAATAGATGATAGCGTTGCAAGCAATTATTGCGGCCGTTACGAGGAAGTAGACTTGCTTCGCTGCATTCTGTATAGTTTGGCGCGTTTTCTCGGTCGCTTCCCCGCCGAATAAAGGTGGCCTATCACGGAGACATTATTAGGCAAACTCGCACGTGACGCATGTGCCAAAAGTTTCCAAGAGCGACTCTCTGGCACGAAAAAAGGAAGCGTGCGATATGGCCTAATGGTTGGGGCATGGGGCTGCTTTGCTGGAAGACGGAGGTTTGATCTCGCAATCGGTCAGGCATTTTTTATAGCAATATCCGGGAGACTTCACCCGCTTTGTAGCAATCAATAATAATAATAATAATAATAATAATAATAATGGGGTTTTACGTGCCAAAACCACTTTCTGATTATGAGGCGCGCCGTAGTGGAGGACTCTGGAAATTTCCACCACGTGGGGTCCTTTAACGTGCACCTAAATCTAAGTACACGGGTGTTTTCGCATTTCGCCCCCATCCAAATGCGGCCGCCGTGGCCGGGATTCAATCCAGCGACCTCGTGCTCAGCAGTCCAACACCATAGCCACTGAGCAACCACGGCGGGTTTTGTAGCAATCAAACAGAAAACTCTAGGTGCGTTGAGTGCGCGCGTGGGCTCCACGGTGTGCCAGAAATCGCAAATTTGTGAGAGATTCATTGGTGTAGAAACGTCGCTTCGATAAATTTCATTTTTGAAGGTCGCCGGTAACGTAAGCGCGAGCAGCTGTGGAGACGTCACTGTCACCACATTCTGAATATGCTATCAAATACTTACCAAGCTGTTTTCCGGCTTAGTCTTCTTTCATTTGCTACGTTTCCTCACTTCGCCTTTCTCAAGTGTAGGGTAGCCAACCGTGCAGCGCCTTGAATAATCTCTCGCGTGGTCTAGCTTGACATCGGCTGCCTCGCTCAATCTCTTTTTGCAAAAAAAGATGGCAGATGAGAAAAGAACATTCACCTTATTTAAGAGAGGGCAACACTAAGAAAACGGCAATTTGTGTGAACATCAAATGACGCGAAAGCTTTCACCTGGAAACCAGGAATCAGGGATCACTGTACACTGCGAAATCGATATTCAGATTTGTTTGAGCTTCGCGAGTGTGCAAACAGCAGGACGTTTACCATACCACGCTTTGTTTACATTATCGTGTTGGCAAAGGCTTAGTTACTTCAGGGCAGTTATCCAAATAACGGAGCAATGTTCGGTACAACCTAGCTAGTAATCAACATAAAGAAAGCCCAACCTAACTATGTCCATCCTCCTACTGACACGGAGCCAAGGACTCAACGGCTCCGACAATCATCCCACGGTGCAAAACCTGGATAGTGTATCTGGGTGGTCGCGCAAACGTTCCTTCAAATGTTGTTAATAGCTGTTGAAGCTTTGATGGTTTAAACTTCTAATGAAAATATTCGTAGGCAGGCTATGCCTTTTAAATTAATGTTTCGAACATAAGAATTGGAGAGACAGAAAGCGGGATTTGGCATTTCTGATTCTTCACCGATAGCTGGTGTGCAAATAGTGATTTTTGAGACCGAATCGAATGCGAATCGAATAGGGCCAGAACGACTAGAACCGAATATCGAATACTTTTCGAATAATGGATAGCCGTTATCACAAATTTTATAAAACAATCTTCACATTACAGTATTCTTGTCCCATTACAGTATTGTATGTCATGAAACGCTGCTTTTAAACGCACGAATGAAGCATTGCGCGCGAAGTAGTTTCTTCGAATGCACAGGGCTCTTCAGAGAGTGCGAATGGTTGCTGCACAACCTGCAAAGTATGGTTAGCTAAGTAACGTAGCCAGCTCCACTACGCAAGTTCTCGCCGTTTATGAATGCCTGCGGGGGGGGGGGGTGAAAATTTACAGTATTTTTGTTCCGATTTTATGCTTATTTGGGCGCAGTGGACGTTTTGAAAAAAAAGGAGAATTATTAGAAAAGTGTTCTAAAATATTCGCATTTACACAAGCCACATTACATTGAAAGAATCGAATCGGACACTATTCGATTGGCTATTCGCAAGTTGGGAATGTTCGCACAGCCCCATCACCCGTCTTTTCCTAAACAGCGAGCAATGAGAAAGGGATGGCGTCCTTGGAGCTCATTCATACGGGCGCCTGAGAAGAACTGGTGTCTTAACCAACGCGTTCGGTTTTCGACCAAGGCGACCATTTGAGGCCTCGTGTCTACGACCGAGCGCGTTACGACCGTGCAACTTGCTCGCGGAAGATCTGCAAGTCGCGGATGCGAATGAGCCTTTAGTCTCACACACGGAGGTTTAAAGAATAGTTTCCTTGGTCGCGCAAGATCACGGCATCAGGCTATAGCTATCACCACGTATGCGCGAGAAACGCACGTTTTGATCTAACGGCCGTGCACAAAAAGTGTACCATTTTTAGCGGGTTGTAATCGAGGTAAATGTTGTAGAACTATGGATGCAGCGACTCTTCATTTATTGACGCTTGTTGCAGCCCCAATAGAAATCCCCGCCCCCCATCCCGATGGTCTCTTAGTTAAATGTTATAGCCTATTTTTCAAATTCATTTCCTTTGTCACGTCGCGTCCACGGCTCCATAAATCTGTCATTTACGGCAGCTTTTTAAAGGGAAGCTTTCTTTGCCGGCCATCCCGTGGTTGACTGTTGGTCGGTCAGCCGGCCGGTGGTCCGGTATTTGCCGACTAGATTCCTCCTCAATCTCTAAAGAAAAAGAAAGAATTGGCGTTTGAGGAAAGTCCGCCAAGAAAACGTTCTTCCCTTACTCGCAACTGCGGTGACGTGACGGTGAAGTGAGGGGCCGGGTGACCACTGTGTGAATCGTGCCTTAAAGAGGATGGAGTAGAGGGTGGTGTCACGTAAAACGCAGGCATTAGCATATAGCAGCAGCACATTTTGTTATACGGAGAAGAAATACACCAAACCTAAGTAGCACACTAAACGATGTAGCGCTTGTAAGTATGCGAGATAATTGCTTTATTCCTTCACCTCTCGGTAAGGGAGCACCCTGATGTAATACATTCCGAGCAACGGCAAGAAACGATCAGGTTCGCTTTGGGCTTAAGGAATGCAAACATTAGGCATGCGTAGTGTACCATTCTACTGCGCTCATTATATTACCTTAATTATAGAGTGTTCATTGAACAGCGCCTATTGAAAGTGTATACAGGGCTTTCCGCTAACATTCTACTATATATATATATATTCATACACACAGGGTGTTTCAGCACTTTCAAAATTTTTTGAAGGGTGCTTGTGGCAGATAGCTCAATTCTAGTTTATGAGCCGGTCTTCTCGAAGCGGCGGCCACTACTTGCACAAAAACATGACATGCAAAATCGACTGATTAATAAGAATTCACTAATTAACCTTTTAGCTAATTAACTTATGACGCACATTGCCATTTACAAATTCTAGCTGTGGACTTCGCAAGGCGGATCCAGTTAGAACGAGTTCTTAGGACGACGCCAGTTTCGATATATAGATTCCCGAACTTTGCGGAGAAATGCTTTGGCGTTCCAGTTACTTGTGTGCTTCAGTGCAAAATTAACTTAACGTTAGCAGCGACGACCCTCTAACCTTTCTGTGGCGGAGCAATGCTTGTTGCCGGGATGCTTGCAATCCACTGCGAAATACGCCAGATTGTGAAGTCGTTGAATACCACCCACGAACCGGCCGTAACAGTATGCTGATACGGACGAGATTAGTAATATATTCTTGGATTGTAGCGCTAAGTGACACTACAGAAACTAGAAGCAGACAGGACGAGCGCTAACCCTGAACTAAATCTCTATTGAAACTATCAACATACTTATAAGTGATTGCAAATACTGCAGCATATCAACATGACAAGGGCTATGACAACATCACATCAACGCCACATCAACATGACAAGGTGATACATTGCACGGCGTGTGTGCTGCCGGTTTTGTTATTCGTTATGACCGTTCTTTTTTTTTTGCGTCTATCTCTAGGATACACTTCGGAAACTCGATCGACGTAAGTTGACGTATTGACGTAAGTTGACGTATTGTACACCAACATATAGCGTAGGCCTCGAAATCCTTAGTACGAGTTTTACAGTACCCTCGTAAAAATAGCAACAATTTCAGGTGAGCCGCGAAATCATAAATCACATTCCTCCGTGTAAGATTCTCGACACCTGTTCTTGGCGTACAGGTAGAGTTGTAAACCCCGTGATTGAATTTCTGTGAAACTTACCAATTTTAAGAAAATGTAAAAAATCTTAACCTCATAAAGTCACTATATTTGGTGTTTATCTCTCAAATACAACTTTTACTCTAATCGCGTAAAGAATTGCCTTTTAAAGAAATACTAAATTTTACATGTGTTTGAAAAGAGAAATCAGAGCTCGGCCCTAAGCTAATGCTTCCACTTAAGGGGAAGCTTTAGAAAAAGTTTGACCCACACGAAAAGCCACACTCACAAACTCCTCAAGACAAATGCGATCCTCCCATAATTCGTGCTCATGTATACAAATAGTTTCAGTGATACAATTAACTAGGCATTTTCGCTATATTTCCCTATACTGAGCAACACTATACTGTTCAATTGTAGCTTCACAGGACAGCTTTTAGTTATCGGTGGTTCTACTTCCCAGAAAAGAACACTACTTGAAAATGAAAAGAAAGAAAAGAAGAGAGAAAAATTGAGCGCTGTTACGTCCTTATTTCTTGGGCCGTAGAGGGCTGCTCTGTTTCACCTGTCTGGTGCTACAAGTTGTTGCGATGCGCCTTACGGTCACACGTTCGAAGTTGTCACCTTTCATAACCAACGGATTGTTGACAGGCGCGTCAGGGCATCCAACTTTCTTCCTGCTCTTTCTTTTTCTTCCCTTTATTTCTACGGATAAAAAATTGCGGGGATCACGTGTTGCGGGTGAGGGAAGTCGTCCACACTCTCTCGTGCACGGTATGTCCAAATGGAAAAGTAAGAACCCAGCCTGTATTTCCTGAAGTGCCTCGTGCACCAAGCACGGCACTATATATTTGATGAATCGATGAATATGTAACAGCTATGCAGGCAGTTGCGTCGAAAAAAAGCTCGCCGCTACGCCACTCAACAGGATCAGAGCAGATTCGGAATCCGGCTTCGGTTTCGATTAAAACTGAAATTCCATTTCTTTCTTTCTTTCTTTCTCTCATTCTTTCTCTCTCTTTCTTTCTTTCTCTCATTCTTTCTTTCTCTCTTTCATTCTATCTTTCTTTCTATCTTTCTCTCTTTCTTTCTTTCTTTCTCTCTCTTTCTTTCTCTTTTCTGTCTCTTTTTCTGTCTCTTTTTCTCTTCTCTCTTTCTCTCTCTCTCTTTCTCTCTTTCTTTCTCTCTTTCTTTCTCGTTTTCTCTCCTTCTCTCTGTCTCTCTTTCTCTCTCTTTTCTCTCTCCTTTTCTCTCTCTCTTTCTTTCTCTCTCTCTCTTTCTCTCTTTCTTTTTCTCTCTCTCTCTTTTTTTCTCTCTCTCTTTCTTTCTCTCTTTCTTTCTTTCTCTTTCTTTCTCTCTCTCTTTCTCCCTTTCTTTCTCTCTTTCTTTCTCTCTTTCTTTCTCTCTCTCTCTTTCCCTCTTTCCTTCTCTCTTTCTTTCTTCCTCTCTTTCTCTCTCTCTTTCTTTCTTTGTTTGTTTGTTTGTTATGCCCTCAGCACCTAAGACATTACGAAGGGGGGGGAATAAAAACAGTTTTACTTCAAATATGCTTAACAAAACAGCGTGAACAACACAACCAAGTGCTAAAATCACGCAATATGGGCTAATCGCATGAACAAAGCTTGGATTACTGCAATCACTCGCTCACCACACTACGCTTCTGCACTGGAAAACACCGTGTTTCACCGTGTCGCTTGAATACAGTCGCCTCTTACTTGCCCCATTTCTCTAAGACGTACTGGTGGGCTAGTTGGTTAGTCGTGATGGAATGCGGAACAGCGCATTTCGGAACAACGCAACACAGAATGGACACACACAGCGCTCGCGTGTTTGTTCATTCCGCGTTGCGCCGTTGTTTCGAAGTGCGCTGCCGCATTCCATCGTGCGATATTTCGCCTTCCAACTTCGGACTCTCCTGTTGTGAAACATCAGTGTGTCGCACTTACGAATGCTTATTCCTTCCTTACAGGTACTGTACACGTCGGTATAGAATTCTTCTGCTGCTTTCACGATATCATCGAAATTGATTATGATATTACCCTTCTTATCTTTCACTGCAAACATCTCGCTCTGTCTTATGCCAATTTTTCGTTGCTTTTATGCTGCGGCCATTTTTTGCTGCTTTGTCAAAATTTCCGACATTTTAATTTCGAATATCGCTTACTTTTTTCTCGATTATCTGCTTTGACAGTTCAGCGAGTTCCATCTGATCTCGTGAGTTACACATTTTGATGCTTTGTCATTTCTTTATTGGGTCATTTGTTACCCTGGCAACCTCTCTATATAACTTTCATATATAATAAAACACCGTTTGATTCAATAGAGACACCAGCAGTCATGGAGGCATCGCGTAATCAAGGAGTACAGGAGGCATACCTGATTGTGTCGGGAAATACGGCGAATATCTTAGTAACCTTCGGTTTGCAGATGACATTGCCATATTCAGAAACACTAGGAATAAATTGCAACCACTCACTGAGGTGGACCTTGACAGAGAAAGTGTAAGAGAAGGGTTGAAGAATATTATTCAGAAGACAAAAGTAATTAATGTTCAATAGCTTGGCAAGGGAACACGAATTCACGATTGCCAGACCGCCTTTATTGTCTGTGCAGGAGTACGTATATGTAGGTCAATTGCTGACAGAGTACACTCATCATGAGAAGAAAATTTACAGACGAATAAAAATGGGTTGGACTGCATAGGGCAGATATCACCAAAACCTGACTGGAAGCTCACCACTGAAGGCAAAAATGAGTGCAAAATGAATGCATTCTATCGTTGCTAACTGTGGGGCAGAAACTTGGAGGTAAGAAAGAAGGTAAGAAAGAAAGAAAGGTAAGAAAGAAGCTCGAGAACAAGTTAAGGAACATGCAAAGAGCAAAGTTAGATTTAACGTTAAGGTACAGGAACAGAGTGGTTTGGATCAGAGAGAAAACTGGTATAGCCGACATTCTACTTGACATTAAGAAAGAAAAAAGGAGCTAGAGAGGCCATGTAATGTGTAGAGCAGATAACCGGTCAACCATTAGAGTTACAGAATGGGTGCCAAGGGAAGTGCAGTCGAGGATGGCAGAAAATTATTTGCGGTAATAAAACTAGGAAATTTGCGGGCTCAAGTTCAAATCAGCTAGCGAAAGGCAAGGGTAATTGGAGCTTGCTGAGAGGGGCCTTCGTCCTGCAGTGGACTAAAGCCACACGCTGATAATAATAATGATAACGTTTTATTGTTAAATGAAATAGATGATAGCGTTGCAAGCAATTATTGCGGCCGTTACGAGGAAGTAGACTTGCTTCGCTGCATTCTGTATAGTTTGGCGCGTTTTCTCGGTCGCTTCCACGCCGAATAAAGGGGGCCTATCACGGAGACATTAATAGGCAAACTCGCACGTGGCGCATGTGCCAAAAGTTTCCAAGAGCGACTCTCTGGCACGAAAAAAGGAAGCGTGCGATATGGCCTAATGGTTGGGGCATGGGGCTGCTTTGATGGAAGACGGAGGTTTGATCTCGCAATCGGTCAGGCATTTTTTTATAGCAATATCCGGGAGACTCCACCCGCTTTGTAGCAATCAATAATAATAATAATAATAATAATAATAATAATAATAATAATAATAATAATGGGGTTTTACGTGCCAAAACCACTTTCTGATTATGAGGCACGCCGTAGTGGAGGACTCCGGAAATTTCGACCACGTGGGGTTTTTTAACGTGCACCTAAATCTAAGTACACGGGTGTTTTCGCATTTCGCCCCCATCCAAATGCGGCCGCCGTGGCCGGGATTCAATCCCGCGACCTCGTGCTCAGCAGTCCAACACCATAGCCACTGAGCAACCACGGCGGGTTTTGTAGCAATCAAACAGAAAACTCTAGGTGCGTTTAGTGCGCGCGTGGGTGCCACGGTGTGCCAGAAATCGCAAATTTGTGAGAGATACATTGGTGTAGAAACGTCGCTTCGATAAATTTCATTTTTGAAGGTCGCCGGGAACGTAAGCGCGAGCAGCTGTGGAGACGTCACTGTCACCACATTCTGAATATGCTATCAAATACTTACCAAGCTGTTTTCCGGCTTAGTCTTCTTTCATTGACTACGTTTCCTCACTTCGCCTTTCTCGAGTGTAGGGTAGCCAACCGTGCAGCGCCTTGAATAATCTCTCGCGTGGTCTAGCTTGACATCGGCTGCCTCGCTCAATCTCTTTTTGCAAAAAAGATGGCAGATGAGAAAAGAACATTCACCTTATTTAAGAGAGGGCAACACTAAGAAAACGGCAATTTGCGTGAACATCAAACGACGCGAAAGCTTTCACCTGTAAACCAGGAATCAGGGATCACTGTACACTGCGAAATCGATATTCAGATTTGTTTGAGCTTCGCGAGTGTGCAAACAGCAGGACGTTTACCATACCACGCTTTGTTTACATTATCGTGTTGGCAAAGGCTTAGTTACTTCAGGGCAGTTATCCAAATAACGGGGCAATATTCGGTATAACCCAGCTAGTAATCAACATAAAGAAAGCCCAACCTAACTTCGTCCATTCCGCGCCTGAGACGGAGCCAAGGACTCAACGGCTCCGACAATCATCCCACGGTGCAAAACCTGGATAGTTTATCTGGGTGGCCGCGGAAACGTTTCTTCAAATGTTGTTAATAGCTGTTGAAGGTTTGATGGTTTAAACTTCTAATGAAAATATTCGTAGGCAGGCTATGCCTTTTAAATTAATGTTTCGAACATAAAAATTGGAGAGACAGAAAGCGGGATTTGGCACTTCCGATTCTTCACCAATAGGTGGTGTGCAATTAGTGATTTTTGAGACCTAATCGAACGCGAATCGAATAGGGCCAGAACGACTAGAACCGCATATCGAATACTTTTTCGAACAATGAATAGCCGTTATCACAAATTTCATAAAACAACCTTCACATTACAGTATT
>NC_092822.1:30507500-30515000 GCF_023375885.2 Dermacentor andersoni
GCCCTCAGCACCTAAGACATTACGAAGGGGGGGAATAAAAACAGTTTTACTTCAAATATGCTTAACAAAACAGCGTCAACAACACAACCAAGGGCTAAAATTACGCAATATGGGCTAATGGCATGAACAAAGCTTGGAATACTGCAATCACTCGCTCACCATACTACGCTTCTGCACTGGAAAACACCGTGTTTCACCGTGTCGCTTGAATACAGTCGCCTCTTACTTGCCCCATTTCTCTAAGATGTACTGGTGGGCTAGTTGGTTAGTCGTGATGGAATGCGGAACAGCGCATTTCGGAACGACGCAACACAGAATGGACAAACACAGCGCTCGCGTGTTTGTTCATTCCGCGTTGCGCCGTTGTTTCGAAGTGCGCTGCCGCATTCCATCGTGCGATATTTCGCCTAATAACTTCGGGCTCTCCTGTTGTGAAACATTAGTGTGTCGCACTTACGAATGCTTATTCCTTCCTTAGAGGTACTGTACACGTTGGTATAGAATTCTTCTGCTGCTTTCACGATATCATCGAAATTGATTATGATATTACCCTTCTTATCTTTCACTGCAAACATCTCGCCCTGTCCTATGCCAATTTTTCGTTGCTTTCATGCTGCGGCCATCTTTTGCTGCTTTGTCAAAATTTCCGACGTTTTAATTTCGAATATCGCTTACTTTTTTCTCGATTATCTGCTTTGACAGTTCAGCGAGTTCCATCTGATCTCGTGAGTTACACATTTTGATGCTTTGTCATTTCTTTATTGGGTCATTTGTTACCCTGGCAACCTCTCTATATAACTTTCATATATAATGAAACACCGTTTGATTCAATAGAGACACCAGCAGTCATGGAGGCATCGCGTAATCAAGGAGTACAGGAGGCATACCTGAATGTGTCGGGAATTACGGCGAATATCTCAGTAACCTTCGGCTTAGTCTTCTTTCATTTGCTACGTTTCCTCACTTCGCCTTTCTCAAGTGTAGGGTAGCCAACCGTGCAGCGCCTTGAATAATCTCTCGCGTGGTCTAGCTTGACATCGGCTGCCTCGCTCAATCTCTTTTTGCAAAAAAGACGGCAGATGAGAAAAGAACATTCGCCTTATTTAAGAGAGGGCAACACTAAGAAAACGGCAATTTGCGTGAACATCAAACGACGCGAAAGCTTTCACCTGTAAACCAGGAATCAGGGATCACTGTACACTGCGAAATCGATATTCAGATTTGTTTGAGCTTCGCGAGTGTGCAAACAGCAGGACGTTTACCATACCACGCTTTGTTTACATTACATTATCGTGTTAGCAAAGGCTTAGTTACTTCAGGGCAGTTATCCAAATAAGGGGGCAATGTTCGGTACAAGCCAGCTAGTAATCAACATAAAGAAAGCCCAACCTAACTTCGTCCATGCTGCGACTGAGACGGAGCCATGGACTCAACGGCTCCGACAATCATCCCACGGTGCAAAACCTGGATAGTTTATCTGGGTGGCCGCGCAAACGTTTCTTCAAATGTTGTTAATAGCTGTTGAAGCTTTGATGGTTTAAACTTCTAATGAAAATATTCGTAGGCAGGCTATGCCTTTTAAATTAATGTTTCGAGCATAAAAATTGGAGAGACAGAAAGCGGGATTTGGCACTTCCGATTCTTCACCGATAGGTGGTGTGCAATTAGTGATTTTTGAGACCTAATCGAACGCGAATCGAATAGGGCCAGAACGACTAGAACCGAATATCGAATACTTTTTCGAATAATGAATAGCCGTTATCACAAATTTCATAAAACAACCTTCACATTACAGTATTCTTGTCCCATTACAGTATTGTATGTCATGAAACGCTGCTTTTAAGCGCACGAATGAAGCATTGCGCGCGAAGTAGTTTCTTCGAATGCACGGGGCTCTTCAGAGAGCGCGAATGATTGCTGCACAACCTGCAAAGTATCGTTAGCCAAGTGACGTA
The DNA here is from genome assembly GCF_023375885.2 of Dermacentor andersoni. Taxonomy (NCBI): domain Eukaryota; kingdom Metazoa; phylum Arthropoda; class Arachnida; order Ixodida; family Ixodidae; genus Dermacentor; species Dermacentor andersoni. The sequence goes on from NC_092822.1 coordinate 30,509,456, forward strand.
GCAAGCTCCACTACGCAAGTTCTCGTGTTTTATGAATGCCCGCGTGGGGTGAAAATTTACAGTATCTTTGTTCCAATTTTATGTTTACTTGGGCGCAGTTGACGTTTCGAAAAAAAACGAGAATTATTAGAAAAGTGTTCTAAAATATTCGCATTTACACAAGCCATTTTCAATTGAACGAATCGAATCGAATCGCACACTATTCGATTCGCTATTCGCAAGGTGGGAATGTTCGCACAGTAAGAACCCAGCCTGTATTTCCTTAAGTGCCTCGTGCACCAAGCACGGCACCATATAGTTGATGAATCGAGGATTACGTAACAGCTATGCAGGCAGTTGCGTCGAAAAAAAGCTCGCCGCTACGCCACTCAACAGGATCAGAGCAGATTCGGAATCCGGCTTCGGTTTCGATTAAAACTGAAATTGCATTCGCTAGAAACGCGTTCACTTGTCTGGCCTTATATCCCAGCTCACCAAAAATTCCTTTCTTTCTTTCTTTCTTTCTCTCTCTCAGTCTTTCTCTCTCTCATTCTTTCTTTGTCTCTTTCTTTCTTTCTTCCTTTCTCTCTCTCTTTCTCTATCTCTCTCTTTCTTTCTCTCTCTCTCTTTCTTTCTCTCTCTCTCTCTTTCTTTCTCTCTTTCTTTCTTTCTTGCTCCCACTTTCTCTCTTTCATTCTTTATCTCCTTCTTTCTCTACTTCTTTCTCTATTTCTTTCTCTATTTCTTTCTTTCTCTCTTTCTTTCTCTCTTTCTCTCTTTCGGTCTCTCTCTTTCTTTCTTTCATTCTCTCTTTTTCTCTCTCGCTCGGTCTCTCTCTTTCTTTCTTTCATTCTCTCTTTTTCTCTCTATCTCTCTCTATTTCTTTCTCTCTTTCTCTCTCTCTCTCTCTTTCTTTGTTTGTTTGTTTGTTTGTTTGTTATGCCCTCAGCACCTAAGACATTACGAAGGGGGGGGGATAAAAACAGTTTTACTTCAAATATGCTTAACAAAACAGCATCAACAACACAAACAAGTTTCTCTCCTTCTTTCTCTCTTTCTTTCTCTCTTTCTTTCTTCCTCTCTTTCTTTCTCTCTTTCTTTCTCTCTCTTTCTATCTCTCTTTCTTTATCTCTTTCTCTCTTTTTCTTTCTTTCTCTCTTTTTCTCTTTCTTTCTCTCCTTCTCTTTCTTTCCTTCTCTCTTTCTCTCCTTCTCTCTTTCTCTCTCTTTTTTCTCTCCTCTCCTTCTCTCTTTCTCTCTCTCTCTCTTTCTCTCCTTCTCTCTTTCTCTTCTTCTCTCTTCCTATCCTATCTTTCTCTCTCTCTTTCTCTATTTCTCTCTCTCTTTCTTTCTCCCTTTCCCTCTCTCTTTTCTCTCTCTGTCTCTTTCTCTTTCTTTCTCTCTTTCTTTCTTTCACTCTTTCTTGTTTCTTTCTTTCTCTCTCTTTCTTTCTCTCTTTCCTTCTCTCTTTTTTGCTGTTTCTTTCTTTCTCTCTCTCTCTCTCTTTCTATATCTCTCTTTCTTTCTCTCTCTGTCTTTCTTTCTTTCTCTTTCTTTCTCTCTCTTTCTCTCTCTCTCTCTTTCTTTCTTTGTTTGTTTGTTTGTTTGTTTGTTATGCCCTCAGCACCTAAGACATTACGAGGGGGGGGGGACTAAAAACAGTTTTACTTCAAATATGCTTAACAAAACAGCGTCAACAACACAACCAAGTGCTAAAATTACGCAATATGGGCGAATCGCATGAACAAAGCTTGGATTACTGCAATCACTCGCTCACCACACTACGCTTCTGCACTGGAAAGCACCGTGTTTCACCGTGTCGCTTGAATACAGTCGCCTCTTACTTGCCCCATTTCTCTAAGACGTACGGTGGGCTAGTTGGTTAGTCGTGATGGAATGCGGAACAGCGCATTTCGGAACGACGCAACACAGAATGGACAAACACAGCGCTCGCGTGTTTGTTCATTCCGCGTTGCGCCGTTGTTTCGAAGTGCGCTGCCGCATTCCATCGTGCGATATTTCGCCTTCCAACTTCGGACTCTCCTGGTGTGAAACATCAGTGTGTCGCACTTACGAATGCTTATTCTTTCCTTACAGGTACTGTACACGTCGGTATAGAATTCTTCTGCTGCTTTCACGATATCATCAAAATTGATTATGATATTACCCATCTTATCTTTCACTGCAAACATCTCGCCCTGTCCTATGCCAATTTTTCGTTGCTTTCATGCTGCGGCCATTTTTTGCTGCTTTGTCAAAATTTTCGATGTTTTATATTTCGAATATCGCTTACTTTTTTCTCGATTATCTGCTTTGACAGTTCAGCGAGTTTCATCTGATCTCGTGAGTTACACATTTTGATGCTTTGTCATTTCTTTATTGGGTCATTAGTTACCCTGGCAACCTCTCTATATAACTTTCATATATAATGATACACCGTTTGATTCAATAGAGACACCAGCAGTCATGGAGGCATCGCGTAATCAAGGTGTACAGGAGGCATACCTGAATGTGTCGGGAAATACGGCGAATATCTTAGTAACCTTCGGTTTGCAGATGACATTGCCATATTCAGAAACACTAGGAATAAATTGCAACCACTCACTGAGGTGGACCTTGACAGAGAAAGTGTAAGAGAAGGGTTGAAGAATATTATTCAGAAGACAAAGGTAATTAATGTTCAATAGCTTGGCAAGGGAACACGAATTCACGATTGCCAGACCGCCTTTAGTGTCTGTGCAGGAGTACGTATATGTAGGTCAATTGCTCACAGAGTACACTCATCATGAGAAGAAAATTTACAGACGAATAAAAATGGGTTGGACTGCATAGGGCAGATATCACCAAAACCTGACTGGAAGCTTACCACTGAAGGCAAAAATGAGTGCAAAATCAATGCATTCTATCGGTGCTAACTGTGGGGCAGAAACTTGGAGGTAAGAAAGAAGGTAAGAAAGAAAGAAAGGTAAGAAAGAAGCTCGAGAACAAGTTAAGGAACATGCAAAGAGCAATAGTAGATTTAACGTTAAGGTACAGGAACAGAGTGGTTTGGATCAGAGAGAAAACTGGTATAGCCGACATTCTACTTGACATTAAGAAAGAAAAAAGGAGCAAGAGAGGCCATGTAATGTGTAGCGCAGATAACCGGTCAACCATTAGAGTTACAGAATGGGTGCCAAGGGAAGTGCAGTCGAGGATGGCAGAAAATTATTTGCGGTAATAAAACTAGGAAATTTGCGGGCTCAAATTCAAATCAGCTAGCGAAAGGCAAGGGTAATTGGAGCTTGCTGAGAGGGGCCTTCGTCCTGCAGTGGACTAAAGCCACACGCTGATGATAATAATGATAACGTTTTATTGTTAAATGAAATAGATGATAGCGTTGCAAGCAATTATTGCGGCCGTTACGAGGAAGTAGACTTGCTTCGCTGCATTCTGTATAGTTTGGCGCGTTTTCTCGGTCGCTTCCACGCCGAATAAAGGGGGCCTATCACGGAGACATTAATAGGCAAACTCGCACGTGACGCATGTGCCAAAAGTTTCCAAGAGCGACTCTCTGGCACGAAAAAAGGAAGCGTGCGATATGGCCTAATGGTTGGGGCATGGGGCTGTTTGCTGGAAAACGGAGGTTTGATCTCGCAATCGGTCAGGCATTTTTTATAGCAATATCCGGGAGACTTCACCCGCTTTGTAGCAATCAATAATAATAATAATAATAATAATAATAATAATAATAATAATAATAATAATAATGGGGTTTTACGTGCCAAAACCCCTTTCTGATTATGAGGCACGCCGTAGTGGAGGACTCCGGAAATTTCGACCACGTGGGGTTCTTTAACGTGCACATAAATCTAAGTACACGGGTGTTTTCGCATTTCGCCCCCATCGAAATGCGGCCGCCGTGGCCGGGATTCAATCCCGCGACCTCGTGCTCAGCAGTCCAACACCATACCCACTGAGCAACCACGGCGGGTTTTGTAGCAATCAAACAGAAAACTCTAGGTGCGTTGAGTGCGCGCGTGGGTGCCACGGTGTGCCAGAAATCGCAAATTTGTGAGAGATACATTGGTGTAGAAACGTCGCTTCGATAAATTTCATTTTTGAAGGTCGCCGGTAACGTAAGCGCGAGCAGCTGTGGAGACGTCACTGTCACCACATTCTGAATATGCTATCAAATACTTACCAAGCTGTTTTCCGGCTTAGTCTTCTTTTATTTGCTACGTTTCCTCACTTCGCCTTTCTCAAGTGTAGGGTAGCCAACCGTGCAGCGCCTTGAATAATCTCTCGCGTGGTCTAGCTTGACATCGGCTGCCTCGCTCAATCTCTTTTTGCAAAAAAGATGGCAGATGAGAAAAGAACATTCACCTTATTTAAGAGAGGGCAACACTAAGAAAACGGCAATTTGTGTGAACATCAAATGACGCGAAAGCTTTCACCTGTAAACCAGGAATCAGGGATCACTGTACACTGCGAAATCGATATTCAGGTTTGTTTGAGCTTCGTGAGTGTACAAACAGCAGGACGTTTACCATACCACGCTTTGTTTACATTATCGTGTTGGCAAAGGCTTAGTTACTTCAGGGCAGTTATCCAAATAACGGGGCAATGTTCGGTACAACCCAGCTAGTAATCAACATAAAGAAAGCCCAACCCAACTGCGTCCATCCTGCGACTGAGACGGAGCCAAGGACTGAACGGCTCCGACAATCATCCCACGGTGCAAAACCTGGATAGTTTATCTGGGTGGCCGCGCAATCGTTTCTTTAAATGTTGTTAATAGCTGTTGAAGCTTTGATGGTTTAAACTTCTAATGAAAATATTCGTAGGCCGGCTATGCCTTTTAAATTAATGTTTCGAACATAAAAATTGGAGAGACAGAAAGTGGGATTTGGCACTTCCGATTCTTCGCCGATAGGTGGTGTGCAATTAGTAATTTTTGAGACCTAATCGAACGCGAATCGAATAGGGCCAGAACGACTAGAACCGAATATCGAATACTTTTTCGAATAATGAATAGCCGTTATCACAAATTTCATAAAACAACCTTCACATTACAGTATTCTTGTCCCATTACAGCATTGTGTGTCATGAAACGCTGCTTTTAAACGCACGAATGAAGCATTGCGCGCGAAGTAGTTTCTTCGAATGCACGGGGCTCTTCAGAGAGCGCGAATGATTGCTGCACAACCTGCAAAGTATGGTTAGCTAAGTGACGTAGCAAGCTCCACTACGCAAGTTCTCGTGTTTTATGAATGCCCGGGTGGGTTGCAAATTTACAGTATTTTTGTTCCAATTTTATGTTTACTTGGGCGCAGTTGACGTTTCGAAAAAAAAACGAGAATTATTAGAAAAGTGTTCTAAAATATTCGCATTTACACAAGCCATTTTCAATTGAACGAATCGAATCGAATCGCACACTATTCGATTCGCTATTCGCACGTTGGGAATGTTCGCACAGTAAGAACCCAGCCTGTATTTCCTGAAGTGCCTCGTGCACCAAGCACGGCACTATATAGTTGATGAATCGAGGATTACGTAACAACTAGGCAGGCAGTTGCGTCGAAAAA
>NC_092822.1:30522500-30527500 GCF_023375885.2 Dermacentor andersoni
GTTCATTCCGCGTTGCGCCGTTGTTTCGAAGTGCGCTGCCGCATTCCATCGTGCGATATTTCGCCTTCCAACTTCGGACTCTCCCGTTGTGAAACATCAGTGTGTCGTACTTACGAATGCTTATTCCTTCCTTACAGGTACTGTACACGTCGGTATAGAATTCTTCTGTTGCTTTCACGATATCATCGAAATTGATTATGATATTACCCTTCTTATCTTTCACTGCAAACATCTCGCCCTGTCCTATGCCAATTTTTCGTTGCTTTCATGCTGCGGCCATTTTTTGCTGCTTTGTCAAAATTTCCGACGTTTTAATTTCGAATATCGCTTACTTTTTTCTCGATTATCTGCTTTGACAGTTCAGCGAGTTCCATCTGATCTCGTGAGTTACACATTTTGATGCTTTGTCATTTCTTTATTGGGTCATTTGTTAGCCTGGCAACCTCTCTATATAACTTTCATATATAATGAAACACCGCTTGATTCAATAGAGACACCAGCAGTCCTGGAGGCATCGCGTAATCAAGGAGTACAGGAGGCATACCTGAATGTGTCGGGAAATACGGCGAATATCTTAGTAACCTTCGGTTTGCAGATGACATTGCCATATTCAGAAACACTAGGAATAAATTGCAACCACTCACTGAGGTGGACCTTGACAGAGAAAGTGTAAGAGAAGGGTTGAAGAATATTATTCAGAAGACAAAGGTAATTAATGTTCAATAGCTTGGCAAGGGAACACGAATTCACGATTGCCAGACCGCCTTTAGTGTCTGTGCAGGAGTACGTATATGTAGGTCAATTGCTGACAGAGTACACTCATCATGAGAAGAAAATTTACAGACGAATAAAAATGGGTTGGACTGCATAGGGCAGATATCACCAAAACCTGACTGGAAGCTTACCACTGAAGGCAAAAATGAGTGCAAAATCAATGCATTCTATCGATGCTAACTGTGGGGTAGAAACTTGGAGGTAAGAAAGAAGGTAAGAAAGAAAGAAAGGTAGGAAAGAAGCTTGAGAACAAGTTAAGGAACATGCAAAGAGCAATGGTAGATTTAACGTTAAGGTGCAGGAACAGAGTGGTTTGGATCAGAGAGAAAACTGGTATAGCCGACATTCTACTTGACATTAAGAAAGAAAAAAGGAGCTAGAGAGGCCATGTAATGTGTAGAGCAGATAACCGGTCAATCATTAGAGTTACAGAATGGGTGCCAAGGGAAGTGCAGTCGAGGATGGCAGAAAATTATTTGCGGTAATAAAACTAGGAAATTTGCGGGCTCAAATTCAAATCAGCTAGCAAAAGGCAAGGGTAATTGGAGCTTGCTGAGAGGGGCCTTCGTCCTGCAGTGGACTAAAGCCATACGCTGATGATGATAATGATAACGTTTTATTGTTAAATGAAATAGATGATAGCACGACAAGCAATTATTGCGGCCGTTACGAGGAAGTAGACTTGCTTCGCTGCATTCTCTATAGTTTGGCGCGTTTTCTCGGTCGCTTCCACGCCGAACAAAGGGGCCTATCACGGAAACATTAACAGGCAAACTGGCAAGTGACGCATGTGCCAAATGTTTCCAAGAGCGACTCTCTGGCACGAAAAAAGGAAGCGTGCGATATGGCCTAATGGTTGGGGCATGGGGCTGCTTTGCTGGAAGACGGAGGTTTGATCTCGCAATCGGTCAGGCATTTTTTTATAGCAATATACGGGAGACTACACCCGCTTTGTAGCAATCAAACAGAAAACTCCGGGTGCATTGAGTGCGCGCATGGGTGCCACGGTGTGCCAGAAATCGCAAATTTGTGAGAGATGCATTGGAATAGAAACGTCGCTTCGATAAATTTCATTTTTGAAGGTCGCCGGTAACGTAGGCGCGGGCAGCTGTGGAGACGTCACCGTCACCACATTCGGAATATGCTATCATATACTTACCAAGCTGTTTTCCGGCTTAGTCTTCTTTCATTTGCTATGTTTCCTCACTTCGCCTTTCCCAAGTGCAGGGCAGCCAACCATGCAGCGCCTTGAATAATCTCTCGCGTGCCCTAGCTTGACATCGGCTGCCTCCCTCAATCTTTTTTTTTTGCAAAAAAGATGCCAGATGAGAAAAGAACTTACACCTTATTTAACAGAGGGCAGCACTAAGAAAACGGCAATTTGTGTGAACATCAAATGACGCGAAAGCTTTCACCTGTAAACCAGGAATCAGGGATCACTGTACACTGCGAAATCGCTATTCAGATTTGTTTGAGCTTCGCGAGTGTGCAAACAGCAGGACGTTTACCATACCACGCTTTGTTTACATTATCGTGTTGGCCAAGGCTTAGTTACTTCAGGGCAGTTATCCAAATAACGGGGCAATGTTCGGTACAACCCAGCTAGTAATCAACATATAGAAAGCCCAAGCTAACTTTGTCCACTTCACGACTGAGACGGAGCCAAGGGCTCAATGGCTCCGACAATCATCCCACGGTGCAAAACCTGGATAGTTTACCTGGGTGGCCGCGCAAACGTTTCTTCAAATGTTGTTAATAGCTGTTGAAGCTTTGATGGTTTAAACTTCTAATGAAAACATTCGTAGGCAGCCTATGCCTTTTAAATTATTCTTTGGAACGTAAAAATTGGAGAGACAGAAAGCGGGATTTGGCATTTCCGATTCTTCACCGATAGGTGGTGTGCAATTAGTGATTTTTGAGACCGAATCGAACGCGAATCGAATAGGGCCAGAACGACTAGAACCGAATATTGAATACTTTTTCGAATAATGAATAGCCATTATCACAAATTTCATAAAACAATCTTCACATTACAGTATTCTTGTCCCATTACAGTATTGTATGTCATGAAACGCTGCTTTTAAACGCACGAATGAAGCATTACGCGCAAAGTAGTTTCTTCGAATGCACGGGGCTCTTCAGAGTGTGCGAATGATTGCTGCCCGACCTGCAAAGTATGGTTAGCTAAGTGACGTAGCCAGCTCCACTACGCAAGTTCTCGCCTTTTATGAATGCCCGCGGGGGGGTGTGAAAATTTGCAGTATTTTTGTTCCAATTTTATGTTTATTTGGGCGCAGTTGACGTTTTCAAAAAAAAAGGAGAGAATTATTAGAAAAGTGTTCTGAAATATTCGCATTTACACAAGCCACATTCCATTGAAAGAATCGGATCGAATCGGACACTATTCGATTCGCTATTCGCAAGTTGGGAATGTTCGCACAGCCCCATCACCCGCCTTTCCTAAACAGCGAGCAAGGAGGAAGGGATGGCGTCCTTGGAGCTCATTCATACGGGCGCCTGAGAAGAACTGGTGTCTTACCCAACGCTTTCGGTTTTCGACCGAGGCGACCATTTGAGGCCTCATATCTACAACCGGGAGCGTTACGACCGTGCAACTTGTTCGCGGAAGATCTGCAAGTCGCGGATGCGAATGAGCCTTTAGTCTCACACGCGGAGGGTTAAAGAACAGTTTCCTTGGTCGCGCAAGATCACGGCATCAAGCTATAGCTCTCACCGCGTATACGCGAGAAATGCACGTTTTGATCTAACGGCCGTGCACAAAAAGTTTACCATTTTTAGCGGGTTGTAATCGAGGTAAATGTTGTAGAACTATGGATGCAGCGACTCTTTATTTATTGACGCTTGTTGCAGCCCAATAGAAATCCCCCCCCCCCCCCACCTCCCGATGGTCTCTTAGTTAAATGTTATAGCCTATTTTTCAAATTCATTTCCTTTGTCGCGTCGCGTCCACGGCTCCATAAAGCTGTCATTTACGGCAGCTTTTTAAAGGGAAGCTTTCTTTGCCGGCCATCCCGTGGTTGACTGTTGGTCGGTCAGCCGGCCGGTGGTCCGGTATTTGCCGACTAGATTCCTCCTCAATCTTTAAAAAAAAAAAGAAAGAATTGGCGTTTGAGGAAAGTCCGCCGAGAAAACGTTCTTCCCTTACTCGCAACTGCGGTGACGTGACGGTGAAGTGAGGGGCCGGGTGACCACTGTGTGAATCGTGCCTTAAAGAGGATGGAGTAGAGGGGGGTGTCACGTACAACGCAGGCATTAGCATATAGCAGCAGCACATTTTGTTATACGGAGAAGAAATACACCAAAACTAAGTAGCACACTAAACGATGTAGCGCTTGTAAGTATGCGAGATAATTGCTTTATTCCTTCACCTCTCGGTAAGGGAGCACCCTGATGTAATACATTCCGAGCAACGGCAAGAAACGATCAGGTTCGCTTTGGGCTTAAGGAATGCAAACATTAGGCATGCGTAGTGTACCATTCTACTACGCTCATTATATTACCTTAATTATAGAGTGTTCATTGAACAGGGCCTATTGAAAGTGTATACACGGCTTTCCGCTAACATTCTACTATATATATATATATATATATATATATATATATATATATATATATATATCTATATATATACAGGGTGTTTCAGCTTACACTTTCAAAATTTTTTGAAGGTTGCTTGTGGCAGATAGCTCAATTCTAGTTTATGAGCCGGTCTACTCGAAGCGGCGGCCACTACTTGCACAAAAACATGACATGCAAAATCGACTGATTAACAAGAATTCAATAATTAACTTTTTAACTAATTAACTTATGACGCACATTGCAATTTACAAATTCTAGCAGTGGACTTCGCAAGGCGGATCCAGTTAGAACGAGTTCTTAGGACGACGCCAGTTTCGATATATAGATTCCCGAACTTTGCGGAGAAATGCTTTGGCGTTCCAGTTACTTGTGTGCTTCAGTGCAAAATTAACTTAACGTTAGCAGCGACGACCCTCTAACCTTTCTGTGGCGGAGCAATGCTTGTTGCCGGGATGCTTGCAATCCACCGCGAAATACGCCAGATTGTGAAGTCGTTGAATACCACCCACGAACCGGCCGTAACAGTATGCTGATACGGACGAGATTAGTAATATATTCTTGGATTGTAGCGCTAAGTGACACTACAGAAACTAGAAGCAGACAGGACGAGCGCTAACCCTGAACTA
>NC_092822.1:30830000-30947500 GCF_023375885.2 Dermacentor andersoni
AGCTTTATTGCATGTTCTTGGGGTGGGCAATGCAATCCGGACGCTGCGCTCGTATCGTGTCCTTACTTTTGTCTTTCGTCCGGGTTGCGCTGCCCACCCCTAGGAGCATGTTCAATCACCAACTCGCCCAGCTTGTTGTGTTAATTCTGCATTTATTGCATAATTTGCTTGGAGGTGAGCTTTCTGCCAAACTATACATAGCATAATAAACATTGGCATGGAAATGATGTGGAACTAACAAAAAGTTCAAATAAGGAAGTATGCTGTTATAACCCAATTTTATATCAAATGAGAACATTGCGAACTTCAGTGAGATAAATCCATGTAACTGCTGTCGGCAATGCGGTTTTACATATCCTCAAGCAAGCTTGCCAAAGTAGGGGAACGTAATTTTGATAGTAAAGTTTCATTCTTTGACGCATTATCTGTGCTGTGTCATTTTGCAACAACGAAATTCTTGCGAAAGCGAATTTTTTCGTGTTCCCCGCCGATTTTGTTATTCTTGCGACTGATTTTTCGGACGAATTGAGGCCCCAAAGTTCGATTTGCCGGTCTAAATCGCACATTCCCGGCCACGCTGCGTGTTCTTGGAGGCCGCCATGTTGGATTTTTCGCTGGCTTGGCTTCCAGCGGCCCGCACTGTAGCCTCCAAGATTGGCAGGCGCACACTATTCAGTAGAGACCGCGTGCCATCCTCCAGTCTCGGAGGCCATGCCCATTCTTGTTGCTATTTTGCACGTGGTGTCTCGGAGACGTCGCATCTTTGTGGGCATGTGTGCGGCTTTGCATTTTTGTGATCGGTGCCACCTGTGCGTTTGCAAGAGCGAAGTGGTGTGAACTTTGTTTCTTCAATTTCCATGGCGAAGTCCGTTGGCGGAGATCGCCAATGCGGTGATGCTCTTGTCAAATGTATACGGAGACGATGCCACTCTTCTGCAAATCCAAGCAAGTCTGACCACCTTCAAGTGTAGTATAATGCAGGGCATTATTAGAGATTTTTTAAGCCACTCTAAGCCTAATAACATTTTTTTTTCTATTTTTCGGTCCTCGCTTGGCTCGCAAAATCGGTTTGTGATTGTATGTAGCACCCTAACCTAAGAGTAGCACGTTGCTGCAGACCGGAAACTCTGAATTATCCGGATAGAGCCGCACGGGCTATTCAATTTATCCCTTAGAACTTGTGTTGAAAATGACGGGACCGCTCAAATTCTTCTAATTAACTCAAAATTTCGAATTAATCGACTTCGAATTACTGAGGTTTTACTGTACTTGCTTTTATTGAATTTAACATTCACTACATGCTTGACATTGCTTTTGTTTTCGAAGCTGTGAAGATTTAACACCCTTCCCACAGCCATCACATCAAAAATTTATCAAATACAAATACATCATACGCTCACTTTGTATATATGTTTAGTTTGCTTTTTTTGCCATTTATTGTGTGCACTGAGTGCTGCCCAAATATGAGTGGCAGATATACATGATACATGACCCTTCTTGCTAAACCGCTGGCTTGTCTAATTTTGCAGAGTGGTAGTGCTTTGCAGCAGGTTTGGTTTAATGTAGTAGAATTCCACTAAAGGGCCCCTGAAACGGTTTGGACAAATTTTGTAGACGTGTAGGGTGCAGCTAAAGTTAATAGTTCACACTACAATTTGTGTGAGGCGTCTCGTATTAAGAGAGCTACGAACGATTACAAGTTGCCCTCCTCCATGGTCATGCATTTTCTCCTCAACTCGTTCTCCGAGTGTTCGAGGCTAAGCTCCGTCTTCACTGGCTCTGCGTCATAATGGCACGTCGTGTTGTCGACTTCCGGTTCTCTAGGAGCGCGCGCGCAAAGCCTCTCCAAACCCTCCGCCAGCTGCTTGGCAGTCGACCCCAAGCGAGAGCAATCGAAACAGCTTGCGTTGCGAGCTTTCTGCCGCAGCGCCGAACATATCTGGTATTCTGGTAACCACAGGCGAGCTGGGCATTTCGACGGATGGCTGGAAGCATAAACTCAAGCTGGTGAAGGAACTTTAGCGTAGACGTATGTGAGCGGCCCGATTGGGGCTGCACGGTGCAGCCACCTGTTGGCGCAGAGCTTAACCAGCCAAAGTGTAAAAAGTGTAAAACATTTTTAACATTTACAGAAACAATGTGTTAATGATTGCACTCCTGCAAAAATTTACACCAGCAGCAAACAAGAATATATTTCATTACTGCTACTGTGTGGTTGAGCTCTGTGCCACCAGGTGGCTGCACCGTGCAGACCATTCACATTTGCGCTTCTGCTCATACAGTCAAACGGCCAGGCCCTGTCCCCTTGCACTTGTGTTTGCCCGAATACCAGACTCTCGAAACGCTATTGCTGTAGTAATCCTCCGGTGTAAAGTGACGGCCGCAAACGCGCAAATCCTGTCGCCAATCGGATAGCGGCAGTCCTATGCGCTGCAGCCAGTCCGCTCATCTGCTTGCTGCCTTGCAAAGGTACACGATGTCGCAGCTTGGCATATTGCCAATTGCTACGTTTGCAGCCCACAACGCAACAAAGTCGAATCATGGTGCTCGCGAAAAGACTGAGACCGACTCTGACCTTGTAGCTCTTGTCAAAATGGAGCGCATTGTATCGCAAGCAGACGACGCTTGCTGTGTGCCGGAAGTGCTTAAGTGTAGTGAGAAATTGTTGTTGTGCATTTTCTTTCTGTTCCTTTCTTTTTATAGAAACAAATTAACTAACATTCCAGCTATTACAAACAACATTTGTTCCCCATAAAGTTGGAAAAATTACTGATGAAGCTTCCTGGGCAGCCAGTCAGATAGCTCGCCCTACTAACGTCATTGGGGTAAATGGCGTCAAATATGTAGGGGCGGCTTAAAATTCAGCCAAGCGATGTGCTGCGATCAGCAACGAGCAGCACATTTTTGAAACCTTATAATAAATTACACGCTTTACGCGGAGTGTTTAGATACGTCAATTAATGAACAGAAGGACCTACTTTAACGACTCTGTACGTTCGTACAAAATCTTCAAAATCATTTCAGGATCCCTTTAATTCCGCTCCTGTTAATTACATTTTGTGGTTAGCTCAATCCAAACTGAAGTCCCAGACAGCATCGATACTATGGCAGCATCCAGCTATGTCCCAAAAGTTTTGGTATTTCAGTCCTAAAATTACCGGATAAATCAAATTTGGCTGGTCAGCATCCACACTCCTGACCCCAATGATGATGTCAGTAATGACTTCACTAGAGCAGGGCCTGTCTTGGCAGCACTCTGGGTACAGTGAACGCATCAAACACACGTCATCTACAGTCAAAAATGCCCATTTTCAGCCTGTCCTAATAAGATCTGAAAGCGAAAACGATAGCTCACAATGAATTATACAGTATTTACCCGATTCAAACACACCCCTTTTTGTTAAAAAAAATTTCGCCCGAAGATTGCTTGCATGGTGCAATCCGATGTGAAACCAACACCAAAACCACTTTCACAGCATTCATAAGAGCCTTCTACCAGAGCCAGCCTAGCCAGTGCCATCACCATTGCCATCATAAGATGGTGACCATGAATGGCCACCGAATAAGGTCTCTCATAGCATGACAATGATGTGCTGCTTTCTGTATGGTTACGAGAGCACATTCAAATGACAAGTTACTTTAGATGTTGATCTATCAGCAACAGGTCTCGTCACATGTTCTTGGCATTTGGAGAATCACATGCATCGCAGGATGAACTAGCAAAGTGGTTAGTCTAGGTGTGGGCCACCATCTCATTTGCAATTGTTGCAGAGTCGTTTGATAAATGCAGAATATCAAACACAGTATGGACCAAATGGAGGACGACTTGTAGTTCTCCATAAACAGTGATAAGGTGCTCCGAAAGTAACGACGACAGACTAAACTTTCATTCCATAAAGGTGAAGTTCCCTGGTTCCAGCTTTTTCTATTGCCAGGAACAGAGGCATGCCGAATTTTTTTTGCTAAAAAATCAGGTGCACGTTCGATTTCTGCTTTATTTAAGAGCTCTGTCATTTCCATGTTAGCTTTGTACTTTGAACCCATAAATTGTATGCGAGCTTTTGATTCAGGGATGTGTTAGAATCGGGTAAATACTGCCTGATTCTTTCTGCCTCTTGTTTGACCTGACCCGCCGAATAATTGTTTTGTCAGGGTCGAATTAATAGAGGTTGACTGTACCATGTTAGCTGGCGTTAGTTTTCTGCGGATTGTAACCCTGGGACCTACATCTGCATGCACTCGATCTTGGATATATCAAACTTGGATATATTGAATTGTTGTCTATATTGAAGAGTTGGAAAGTTACCTTTAAAATCCATGCAATAGTATAGCAATGTACTACTAATGCATTGAACTCCTGTTCACCATCACATTTGGTATGTTGAAGGCTGTGCTGCATCGCACACCTGCAAGTACACTGCTAATGGAGGCGCAATCACTTCTTGCATTGTCGGAAATATTTGATGCCAACAAATTAAACGGCACTGTTCTGGCAGATGCGGTCAAACGAGATTGAATGCGATGGGCAGTACATGCCATGGAGGAAAAATGAGCAGGGTGCTCTCAGTATTGCTTGCTGTGCATATGGATGGCTCGCGTAAACTGCGGCCGTTTGTCCTCTGCGAAAGCGGATCGCCACTCGGCTTCAAGAATGCAAGAAGATTTTGCGGTTCAATACGTATTCCACAAGAACGCGTGCATGACATCTCCTTCGAGTTCAACATATTCGGGATCAGCTGTTATTCCCTGTGAATCACTTCTGCTCATATCACTAATAAAGGTTAATTGATTGATTAGTTTCATCCACTATAAATCCGAAGTGGATGTAGTTGACGCCACTCAAGACATGTAGATTCTACTGCAGTTGAACAGTGGTGCCTTCCGTCAC
Source organism: Dermacentor andersoni (assembly GCF_023375885.2). NCBI lineage: Eukaryota > Metazoa > Arthropoda > Arachnida > Ixodida > Ixodidae > Dermacentor > Dermacentor andersoni. The sequence continues at coordinate 30,834,889 of NC_092822.1, forward strand.
AGCTATGGCAAAAACGCGGTAATTAGCATGCCTGCAAAGCTCTTCCACTTGCTGGAAACTAAGCCAGAAACCCATCCTTCATCAGATTTTCTGCACTCTTCCCACCTTCAGATGTGCGCAAGGTGATACTGGCCACCAACATCGCCGAAACATCCATCACCGTCAACGATGTGGTGTACGTTGTCGACACTGGACTTCAGCGCGAGCAGCGCTTCAACCCGTCCACGGGCGTGAGTCTGCTCGGCACGTTCGCCACGTCGAAGGCCAGTGTGCAGCAGCGAGCAGGTCGCGCAGGTCGTGTGCGACCTGGGGAGTCTTACCATCTGTACATGAAAGGAGAGCTACAATCATGGGAACAATGTAAGCGGCCAGAAATCCAGACGACTGACCTGACAAGAGTCGTTTTAGATTGTAAGGTGAGTGCAGGATCACTTAATTGTTTGAAGTTGAAACAATTCATCGCCACTGCCACAATGCTAAAGAAATGGCATGGCGGTGAACAGTACTAGAAAAATATGGAATGAGAAAGTGCACATTGCGGGCACAACTGTGATCATTAAATAGGGTGAATGAACTGCAGGCATGCGATGTAGTTGGTATTACGGGTCAGGTCAGTAAAGCCCGAAGGCTGTCAGTCATCGCTTACGAAGTCAGTATCACAGGTATTACGGGGTATTGGTACAGGATGTAGTTGGTGTTACGGATATTACGGGTTACGGGTCAGTAAAGCCTGAAGGCTGACAGTCATCGCTTACGAAGTTGTGTTGTCGAGACATGCAGTAAAGTGTAGTGCAGCGACGCTGCCACAGTTGAAATGGAGCAATGTACGAATATGAAATTCTGCTTCAAACTTGGGAGAGAATGACAAGGGTATGCCATAACATGCTGTGCCAGATGTACGGAAATAGTGCTCTATCGGAAAAAAAGAATTGCAGTTCCGCTCAAAAGGCAAATCATCAAATCATTAGACACCTGTACGAAGTAAGGTTAGTAGTTATATGGGCTGTATAAATTAGTCATCATTCGCTTACCAACTAAATTAAGAAGGATGGTGCCATGCGCACCCAGGCAAACTTGAAGCGATCTCAATGGTTGCAGGCACTCGCTGTCAGAACACTGGTGTGTGAACACAAAAGCACCGAGCGGATCGCTTAGTGCTGCCTTGTAGAGATAAGGGAGTGCCAGCGGCGCTACACCTCTGCACACCGTGCACCACGATTGGTGCATGCCTGCCCGTAGACCACCATCGAGTACAAGCCCAAGGAAACAATAGACAACCACATATACACTCTGAAAGCATTTACAGTTAAACCTCGATATAACAACTTCAATATAATGAAATTCTTGATGTAACAAACTGGAAGAAAGGGGGTTAACCGAGGGGCCCGACTTTTTCATTATGACAAAGTATTTTACTTTTCATAACCTCTTGTCCATACGTAGAACACCATGTATTTAGAACCTCAATGTAACGAAGTGTGTTCGTATGCAATTTCAATATAGCGAAACTTAACTGCTGCTGCGAAAGAATGCCAAGACAGTAAATGGAAACTTACCATAGACAGGTGGTCAAATGATTGAATTAAAAGCAGCTCTTGCAAACGCACCTCTCAAACCATACCGCACAACAAGAGCAACGTCAAAGTGGAACCGCATCATGTTCCATATAAAGTCCATGTGCGATAAGATCCTATCACACCCCGTGCATTTTGTGCTTTAAGTGCGAGTGTAAGTGCACAATGGTGAGACAAGAAAGGTGCTGGCTTCATGAGTGCCGCCTTCCCGCACGAGCAAAGGCAAAGAGGAGAAGGGGGTAAGTTGGCGCATGTGTCAGCCGTGGCTGCAAGCATGGCTGAGCCCATACACAGCCACGCACCCTGCTTTAGAGGTAATCTGTCACATGTGCAAAGAGTAGGCATGCCGAGAGGACGTGGCCCCTTGTAAGCTGTCTTCCCGCGCATTTGGTATTGGAGGTTCCGTAAGCTTTAGTGACCCATTTGAGCAAGAGGCAGTTGGCAGCATTCGCTTTCCACTGCCGACGCTTTTCCCGATAGCGTCGTCACAGTGCGGGCAACGCATGCGATAGCGTGGCTGGCTTCATTTAATATGCACTGCCAGTGTGAAGATACGGTCGACATGTGTAGCATGAAACTGTATCATTCGTCGCCGACTTAAATTTATCAAAATTGTTTTCTCATTTAAGTGTTATATTCGAAAATTTCTGCAGCCCCTCTCCATGTAAGAAAAATCGATCGGCAACTACTTATTTGTATAAAAGGTCGAATTTCAATACAACAATCGATATAACATAGCGAATTTATTATTTTACCGACTTCGTTATATTGTGGTTTAACTGTGTTACGATCGAAACTAACACTTTAAGCAGGCCAGCTAGCTATAGCTTGCACAACTGAGGATTCCCATGAAGATAATTTTACACTAGGTAAAGAGGGGCTTCCGACATCAGCTGTGGTACAAGTGGTTGAGACAACTGCCACGGCAAAACAAAAACACAAAACATGGTTGACTAACTACGTGCGAGAAAACGAGAGCGGTGGAAGAGCTTTCCACACTCGCCACTTGCTAGTGACTAAAAAGACTCGGGGCGATGTCAGAGGGATTTCGTGTCACACGCCCGGTGTCTTGTCTTAATAAAAGTGTTGTAAGATGTTTGTACTTTTCTGTTCTTCAGCTTAAACATGCTCTAGAACCGTGAGACTATCTTCAAAAGCACTGTCTTCTGTGCTTGTGTTCTATAGCATTCTCTTCATTGCCACAATGTTAACCTAAGTATAGAAGAGGTTAGATAGCACCTCCTACTTTGCCAGTGCTTTGGGCGTGCTGGCATGTGTGAGTGGTCATTTTCTTGCCCCTTGTCTGGTCTTCCTTGAATCCATGCCAGATTATGCCGTCTGCTTTCAAAACCACACGTGTCACAGCTTCTGCACACAGCGGACTGTCCCCGACTTGCCTAATGTCCTCTTTTTGCCCGTTTGCAGCTGTTCTGTCCAACAATGTCAGTCGAGGATGTGCTGTCTCTTGCGTTGGACCCACCAGCTCCAGAAATGATCGCGAAGGCCATCAAGGACCTTCAGGTCATGGGCCTGATGGACGCAAATGCGGAGCTTACGGACCTGGGACACCACGTTGTCCATTTCACAACTGCACCCCAGTTGGCCAAGGCCACCATCATTGGGGCGTTGCTCGGGTGCGTGTTGGCTTTTTCTCAGATCTGGTTCTTGCCCCTTTTTTTATAATTTTCTTAAATGTTGAGATTTCCTTGCCGCTTTCCCTCACATTGCAGTTACTGGCTGTTCTGTCAAGCAGACACTGTTGGGAATTTCACGCAAGACGTTGTTTTGTTTAAAAAAAAAGAAAGTATCTCCGACGAGATGAGCTAAAGCCCCCCCCCCCCCCCCTGCACAATAGCTCAGTGCTCTACCCACTAAGCTACAGCCACATTCATGGCATGAGGGAATTATACAGTAAAAGCTCGTTAATGCGAATTCTGTGAGAATGCTACGAGAATCCTAATTATAAAAAATTCAGACTAATGAGTAAAAAGGAAATTGCTCGGTTAAGGCGCATATACATGGTGTCCCAGCTAACTTTAGCCCGAGTTTAAAAATATGCCGATGCTACGTAGCTGGACAGAATAAATGCCGTGTCGTTTGCTGTCGCTTGGAGATACTAAAACTATTTTTTTCATTCTGCCTAATTAGATAATTAGTCTTACTAACCTCTCAAATATTATAATTAGATTAAAAATGTTAGTGTGACATGAAAAACTCCTGATACAGCTTTCCGTTCCTCAATACGTGCTACATAAAAGTGTTCTTCCGAGTGTGAAAGAAGCCCACGAGTACACACCAAATTGCTGCACGACTGGCCGCTTGGGGCACTGTATCGCACCAATGCTAGGCCTAGATGCTGCGACATTCGCTACGAAGCTTCCTGCTGTTCGGTACCGTGCTCTTCATTGAAAGAATTTGCAGCTGTCTGCAATGGTGCAGACTCCGCCTTTGTCATTGGCGCGGATCGCTTCAAAGCGCAGAAAAGGAAAAAAAAAGTCAACATCAAAATTTACATGCCGGTTCCCAAAAGTCGGCATCGCTGCAATGCAGCGACGGTACGCGGTGAAGCATACGCAATTTATTGCGGTGAAGCATATACATGGTGTCCCAGCTAACTTTAGCCCGAGAACCGAAAGGGGCAACTTTCACGGGGCACAGTATGTATTCATTAATTACACACGCGTGCAACCGCAGTCTCCTATCACAGCGCGAACACCGCTGCACTTAATAAGTGTACTGGTAGGCCTTTAGAGCTATTTCGGACGTCCCTGTGGTGATTTGGGCGTTTGGGGGAAGTAAAAGGCACTCTCTCATTTCTTTTTTTTTTTTTTTTTTTTTTTTTTTTTTTAGTGTGTTCTTTCGGCCCTTAGGGAGTCTGAAAAATCGGACATTGACTACAAAAACGAACCCAACAGAAGTCCGATGGACAGCCTGAGAGTAATTGTAACATGTGGGCTTGTAGCCCTTTCACAACATACTGTGGCAGCAATTTTATGTATGACAGACTTAAGGTGCAATGGACGTTTCCTGAGTTATTACGGTTCGTTGTAACAAGCGCCGGTTATAGTATGAAATCATCATTGTCATGCTGTTGGGCATAATGAAGCTAGTCCCCCCCTCCCCCCCCCCCCCCATAAAAAAAATTCTGCTATACAAAGAGGTTGCCAAGCTTTCAGTTACAATTGTTACAAGGGCGCTGCAGTACCTCTAACAGTGCCATTTTCATCGCACAAATGCTCACGTTGGATTCACAGTTGCTCACCTAACATGGACACACAGTCCCATCTGGCAACACTTTGCATTATGGCAAATGATGCTGGATAGCAGCTTCCTTCAAAGGGCTTGTTTCATGCACGTGGGAAGTATATATTTACTTATTTTTCTGTTTGAGGGGATAGTACCCTGGGTGTCTCCAGCCTCTCAACAACCTCCGTCTGTCAGTAGCCTCTCTTTTAACCCCTTTGTTTCTGCCCACGCGGCACTTGTCTTGCTTGGTGCTCCACGGCACATTTTCGCGTTCTTTTCACCGTGTTACATGCGTAAGCAAGTTGCTAGGAATTCAGCTGCAGACATCACATTTACAAAATATTTGGTTTATTTTGTCCACAAAGGGCCTTTACATAAAATCCATTGAAAAGGACTTGCAGACATGAAAAAAAAAAGCTTAAGACATGCTGGCAAGTAGCATACAGCTTCGCGTTTCTCGCACTCTAAATGGCTCTCGGACTTCTTGCCTTGGCCCTTCCACACTAAAACAGCCACAAAGGGTTCTGCTAAACAGTGTTTGGCAGTATGTGCTGAAGAAAATTAGCCCATTCATAACTCTGTTGGTGAGGCTTGAAGAGATGGCTTTCGATCAGCCTGATGCTTTGGTTGCAGTGGCTGCTACCACAGAGCAGTGTCTGGTGAGCGGGAAGCCTTGCGTTGTTTTGCTACCGCCTCCTGCTGAAAGTGTGGGCAAGTGTGCAAGAAACATCTAGTGTGCAAGAAACCAAAACTAGAAAACAGCTTGCAGTGTGCGGCCACCTACAAAAACCATTGCAAAAACATCTACTCTTAAAGGCGGCCACACAGAGCCGGCCCCCTGCACTGCGGCTTCCCTGTTCCGACCGGCTCAGCACCACTCACTTAAATGAACGGTTTACGAACTGAATGCTCTCAGCTTCAAAATGGCTTTGCCACACCATCTGCATACATGTCAGGGGTTGACTACAGTTTAACAATTGCATACGGGGCACATTATGCAATGAGTGCTTTACAGCTTCTTAATAGGGGCGGCAGCACAAATCCTGTCATTTCAGAGGAAGCGCACTTGATTTTTTTATACATGTGTCACAGGCCCAAAAAAGCATTGGGTGAGGGGTGCAGGCAGAGCTGGTTTTCGAACTCTCCAGGGTCAGAAAAAGATAAGTTGTCAGGAATATCATTCCAGAGCTTAATTGCTCTCGGTAATGCAGACGAAGTGAACAATTTTTTCCACATATGCGGTTATAGCAGAAATGATTTGTAAGCACCATGATGATCGAGGAGGTGATTCCAGAGCCAAAAATAAGGTGCAGGTGGGAACATATTTATGAAATAAACACAATAGGGAAATAGAACGACGATTTTCAAGTACGTATCTGTATGTCATTAACCCTCTCAGGGTTGATTTTTTTTTTTTTGCCATAAGCGGCCGCCCAGGGTCGATTTTTTTTATTGCAGATTCCAATTCTTCTGAGGTACCTATATCAAAAAAATTTACCGTAATTTTTCTAGGGTGATCGTAAAGTGAGAAAAAATATTTTGCATCGGCATATATGTACTCTTATTCATGAAAAACAACAATAAAGAAAGGAAATAAACTTATAAAAATTTGATTCATTGTTATACACATAGTTCAAGATTTAGAAAAATGCACACACGAGAATATTTCGCAAGTCTCAAATGTTCCTGCTCTTACACTAATATTTACATCCATAGCCTAATCAAACTGCATAAGTGAGCGCACTCGAGAAAACTGTGTGGTTGTGTGCCCGTCAAAAAAGCAAAGTGTGTGACATATTACCGCTAATCTTCATCTTATCGCCAACCAGAGGCAGTTAGTTTTCGAGTCTCCAAAATAAAGAACAGGAAACACATACATGGCGATATCCTTCCTATGCGCACCCCTGTGAGCACTAAACGAGTGAGAAACAGGCGGTCACCCTTTAAGTGAATAGTAATGAGATAGCCATCTATTTTGTGAGTGCAAGAAGTTGAAACCGCCTGCGGAACAAAACCCAAACTGCCGCCCACCCGCGCGGGCACCAATGCAAAAGCGTTAGTGTATAGACGCGCCGGAGCAAGCTAGCTCTAAAACAAACCATGCAATGAAAACCAAGAGAGGGAGGCGCAAGAAAAAAATTCCCTGTATTCCCACCTAGTGGTAGCACATGCCAGGAAAGAAAACGTTGACAGAAATTGACGCGCTTTTTAAATGTACAGGCATAAATGTACAGATGTAAATATATGGCATCGACCATTCTGGACTTCTTCACGGTGCCGTATATTTACGTCATTGACACTGAAAAGGTTAAAGTTCTTACGCTGGGAGACACCGGCGAAGGGACTTAATTTTAGAAATGAACAGGGCAGCTCTGTTCTGGATGGACTCGAGCATTTCAATGAGGTATTTTTGATGGGGAGACCAAATAGATAAGACGAATTCGAACTGTAGACGAATAAATGTTACATATGCTAGTTTTCGAACGGAGCTAGGTGAGTTTTACAGGTTTCAGTGTATGTACCCTAATGTCTTCGATCCAATGAGCGGCAGCATGAATCCTGTCATTTCAGAGGCAGCACACGTGTTGAGACATGCATGAAACACTAGATTACACAAATGTGAGCGCTTGTGTTCGTATGATTTTTTGTTTGTCCATGTCTCAGCAAGTGGGTTGCCTTTTAAATAATAATGGCCATCCAATACCTCCTAATAAATCTTATTTTTGCTAATTGCGATGCTCTTGGCATGTTATAGCAGTAGTTCTTCACTATGGCTTGCCTTAATATTTGCATTTAGAGGGGCTCTGAACCACTTTTTATCGAAGTGGAGAAAGGCATTTAAAGTGAAAATGTGCTATTTCAGAAATACTTTGCTACAAAAAGTACTTCAATGCATTCAGCTGAAGCGAAGTTAGGAATCAGACACTGCCTCTGTTGTGCTCCCGTTCCTTCTTCAATGCCTTGCACTGCGAAGGCTACGACGCAGTGGGGCGTGCCCACAACGCCCCGCCTTCTGAATGTCACCGGGGCATGCAGTTCAAATTTCATTTTTGATGTTAACGTAGACGCACTACTTCCGCCTTTGGTGCCCACGACACGCTAAACATAAGCCAAAAGCGATAGTCTTGGCGAGCCACAGCGTGCTTAGCCAGTAGACTCACGATGGCACATTGCGGTGGCCACGGTATCTACGCCATGTAGCCGACCACAGCATGATGTCAGCTATCGGCCAGTAGCAGCCATCTAAGGGAACGACAAAATAAAGCATCCGATGATTAAATAAAGCGTCCAGAAGAGACTGGGGACAGGGCCTTCTGTTGAAGAGAGAGCCTTTGAGAGAAAAGTGACTTTGGGATCCGCATGCAAGCTCCGTGCACCGCATACAACAGCAGAACTTGGCTGAGATGTTCACAGCAACTTATGCTACTCGCAGACTGTGTTATTTCACGAAGCCCAAGGGGTGGTTCAGGGCTCCTTTAATGTCCAAGGGCTCGGGAGGCTATAATAGCTTAGAAAGAATGGCTGTATGGGTGAATGAATGGTCAAAGACTACAAGGTAGTGTGGGAACAGGATCAAAAAAGTCACGTTTAGCTATGCTTACTGATTAGTACCATCATTTACTGTAATTTGTTTATTGTAGGTGCTTGGACAGCGTGGTGTCGATTGTTACTCTCCTGTCCGAGTCTTCTAACCTTTTTACCACCAGAAATGCGGATGGAGCCCGTGGAAGCAGCCAGAAGGTAACTTTTATTTACATACCCTTTCTTTGTGAATTTATTAGTCAAGGAAGTTAATTACTAATGAAGCAAAATAACTTTCAGCTCTAAGAAAGCTTTGAAATCGGGCTAGAGGGGTTTGTTAACTTTTCAAAAGACTCTCCAAGACAACAGGGTCGATATTACCAGACTTCGGGGGGCGTGTTGTAATTGTAATGTGCAAGTCCCCCATACTCCCAGCATATAGCTTTTCTTACTAGAAACTGTAGCCTTGGCAGCATCTTCAACTTATCAAAACCTACAGCGAAATGTATTGCTGTTTCAATTGTTTCCACGCTGAGAAATCACATTACCGAGAAAACGGTGCATTTCGTAGCCAGTTTGGGTGAGTTAGAGGAGCGCTACGTCATGCCCTCTGTTACTTTTTTTTTTCTGTTTATTTAGTAAGCAGTGTTAGGGCATGAATCTTGCAAGTTTATGGAACTTGTTTACTTAATTGTTTCACCACGAAAACAGAAGAAAGAAATGGCAGAGAAGTAGGTACAGATTGGGGTCACACGTTACGGACAAGAACAGCAGAACAAAATAAATGATACACACATGCCACTAGTGCCGTGTATCTTAAAGGGACACTAAAGTGAAAAATGATTTCTTCTGCATCAGTAAATTACCGTTCTACAACACTAAAAACACCTCTCTTACAACGATAAGACGTTTGGTAAGCCAGAAAAAGTGCAAGAACGAAATACGGGTGGCGACACCTACTTGAGTTGCCGCACCTGGGGGCTGTGACATCTTGGATTTTGATGGCATCTTCTAGGGCCTACTACCTATATACAGCGGTACAGATTGACTACATTGTGTTCTAAAGGAACTAAATATTAAACATGCCAAGTTTCAGGAACCTTTATTCTAGCCAACGCGGCCCAAATGCGAAAACATACTTTGGAATCCCTGATGTCACGCTGACGTACCAGCACTGGGGTTTCGGCACGAAATTCAGATACTGATACTTGGACCTTAATTTTCTCATCTAATAATCAAATTATCTTATTGAAATGACTGCCTGCAGGGTTCTCAAACAACGCTTCATTAGGCTAAACTGATTTATTGTTTCGCTTTAGTGTCCCTTTAGATATAAATGGTCCTAATGCGTATAATTTTTTTGCTTTCATATGTGCTATGTGTGTATAATTACTCCTTGTGCGTAACATGCTACATAATCTGTACTTGTGTCGCCCACATATGTGGCATCCGCAATGCAAATGGTATAAAATTTTTCTGCTATATTTTCAGATAAAACTCTGCTATGACAAGACTGGCACGAGCGATCACTTCGCACTGTCGCAAATTTTCTCCCACTGGAACCAGATGATGCCGGGGGCGGAGCAGCAGTCCTTCTGCCAGCGCAACGATCTCAACCCCTTCTGCTTAGAGCTGAGCAAAGGTTCGTTGATTTTGATGCACATCAGGGCCGGGATAATATAAAACTATTCCCCTCCTTTTTTTTTACTGCAAATTATTGGAGGGACCCCAGCCATTTTGGCCAATCACGGAGGGCTAATGGCAGATTTTGAAAAAGAAAAATAAACGTTACAGTAGGACTCATCGCTTGACGTCTTTCGATGGTAATGTGATTAGCATTTGAGCAATGTAGCCACACTCCATATTTCTTAAATCACGTTCATTTAACATCTGTAGTGGTCGTTCTGAGACTTCCATTAGCAAGTGTGCTATGGCACTTGCTTGTCAAGGTCTCTCATGAGAATGGCAGATCTTATATAAAAACACAGTGGAATAGTTTTACATTAGCCCGGCCCAGGATCTTTATTGTGCACAACCTCTAGCGCTTAAACTCCCCAAATCATTTCTGGAAAACTTGAGCGAAATTCCTGAATTTTCTTTTTCTCCAAGGGTTTACATGTAGAGTGCCCAATCAAGAAGTATTAAATATATACTTTATTCCTTGTAGTGAATGAAGACATTGAATAACAAACTCTTTTGTGCAAGACTTATCCCTCAATACACAAGTGTTCAATAATAATCTCCCAATACATGACAGCCTGACAAATGTAAACTACAAGTTAATTCGCGTGAGTGCCGAAATTGGTACTCGTGCACTGGGATGAGCAGACGCATGTCACTCTTTTACGGCAATTAAAAGCAATGGACACTGTACGGTGAATCTGATTAATCTTTTTGTTTAGTTCGATTCAGTCTTCAAATCGAGTAGCCATTATCTGTAAATAGGGACTTTTGCGTGTAAAAACAGGGTCAGAGGGGGTCGCTTGCTGAAACCAATGTAATAAAAATATGTTCTAGCATTATCGCTTGTATCTTTGCAAACCAAACTATCCATGCACCTTACTTTGGTATTGTTGTGTAGAGGAAAAAGGTCCTTCAATTTTGTCACGTGTGCAGATGGTGCCGTTGTCACGCCACGCATGTTGCAATCTGTGCTAAATTTAGTCTCGGGTGTGGCGTTCAGAGAGGCCTAGTTTGGCAGCACATTTGTTCAAATGAGCAGGAGCGGTCTCGTTTGAGGGAGCTCACTATGCCATGGAAGATACAACTAATTACACTCAAATTGGTGTTCATCAGGAGTTGTAAGGCTTGTTCAGTATGTTAGAAAAAAATTTCACACTTCATCTGTGATAGCACCAAAAAGGGAAAACAGAATTGTGCGGCCACAGCGACTTCCGATTAGTGGCATCAACAAACCGGGCCACATGCCTTGTGGTCGTGCCAAGTTGTACGATCTCTTGCAGGAGAGGCCCTCAATGTGCCCCTTTTTTCACTCCGAGCCGAGCGCATCCTCCACACTTCGCGCCACGCCACCCAAGTTTGTGTCGGAATGCAACCACTGCCCAAATCTACACCCAGTGACGGACTCACCGTGGCCTCTGAGATTGCTGTGGTGCGCCAGTGCAATCATGGAGGCCACGGACTCTATCTGAGAAACAGACACCGATCTCAAAGGCTGTGCTTTTGCTGGCGGCATGCGCGAGCAGCAATTGCAGGAATCGGAAACACGCCACGGCTGCCATGTTTTTGGAAAACTCTCCACACCTTCTGCCCTGTTGCGCACAGGTTGGCTATAGGCAACAGGGCAGCATCGCTTGCACTCATTCTTAATTTGAATGTACCGCTGGCAGTAGCGAGCTGCTCATGCCGGCACCAAGCTCATTAGCCGAGCTACATGGTGCGCTCCCTACTTATTCTTTCCCACTTCTTTCGGTCATCACTTGCTCACCTGCTCACTGCCACTTCATTGTCGCCTCGCTCAGAAGCATCGAACTGAGAGTCGATTCTGTCTCATTTAGTGACTGTAGTGATGCATCAGTTTGGCTACAATGTATTAATCATGGTCTTGAGCAACATGGTCAACTCATTTGAACAGGTGCAATTAGTCCACACTGACGCGCGCAAACCAGGTGAGCATGCAAGCCCACAGCGTCGTTTCAGTGAGATCGCAGCTCGGTAGCGACTTCATGGTTGCGCAAAAGTGAGGCGTAAACAACATCACTAGCAGGCGTCTGCTGAAGGTTTAACAGTTTTGGCTTTCTAAGTGAAGTTGTCCGGAATTCATTACGCTTCAGAAACTTCAAGAAGCCTGTCATCCAAGTTCATTCATGTCATCCATAACTAAAGGGGTGACCCCTTTAGTTACGAACTTGGATGACGAGCTTCAAGTATGCTGTTTTGGCATAGTGCCAGTATGCTGCTGCTCGTCTACACTGACGTGTCCGGAGCCAAGTCGCATGAAATTGATCAACGAAGAATACATTACTGGCACCATTCTGAAAAAACTTATGTGGTCTATGCATTGCCAGCGGGCTTCTGTTTTCGTAATTTTGCTTATCTCAAAATTTCTTTCTGGTTTTTCACATTTTCGAGTTAACGAGGTTTTACTGTGTCAATGGTGCAAATGGCTGGTCATTATTTAGAAACTGTTTGAAGAGCTTTCCATACTCTGTTTGATTTGGTTCTTGTACTGTTTGATTTGCATTCGATTCAGTCTCAAAAATTAAGTTTGCACATGCCAGTAACCTGTTCTGTCATCCACACACAGGCATGGGTGAAGAGCTTGTCCGCACTCTCAAGCGGGTGCTGGCAAATAGTGGAGAGACCTCGCCCGAGCAGACCATCAAGAGGGAGTGGGGCCTAAACTTCAACAGCCGCCTCCATCACAGGGAGCTGGCACTGGCAGCCATGACTGCCGGGTTCTACCCCAATGTGCTTCGAGTGCTGCAGGGGAAGATCAAGAAGAACCAGGTCATCCGCGAAGGTGTTGAGTTCGCCTGCCTGTAGGTGTCTGCAGGGAAATCCTGCTCTTCCTTCAGCCACCTTTGTTCTGCTGTTGTTTGGGGTTGGATCAGATTTACTACAGTCGAACATGGTTATAATAAGCAGGCTTATTATGCATGCCCCCTTCCCCCCCCCCCTTGCCTGCTTCAAGGCAGGGGGAGCAAATCGACTGGCGCAGTCTTTAGTTACATGTCCCATGAGAGCCTCCTATGGCTGCTGTTGCCTTTTTGTTTGCATTGTCTATCAAATGTGCTTTGATAATTCAGCATCGATCAACAGAATGCAGGCTTTTGCTTTAAATAGGTGAGGAGGAGATAATATTAAACTTTCGAACCTTTACTCAAATCATTCGCATTTGTTAGCATCCCAAGTTGTTAATGCTTACTACAATGGACTCTCTTTAAACGGAACCTCAAGCGACCATGGAAATTGGTCCCGTTTATCAGGAGTTCCGTTTACTGAGGGACAAAGCTGAATGCAATTGCATGAATACAAAACCATCCAACCATGAGAATGGAGTTCCATGTAAGAGGCAGTTCCATTTAAACAATTTCTGTTTATTGAGATTCCACTGTACCACGTATATTGAAAAGCACGAGGCAAGATTTTTGTGCTATTAGAGAGTTCTAAAAAGAAACCTATGCATTTATGACTGTGCAACAATCAACGCCTTATGGATTATCTTGCGCAAAAGGAGAAAGTTCTTTTAATATTGTATCTCTGTGTTGGTTTGTATCGTGGTGGGTTGCAGGTCGTTTAAAATGAGCTGTGCTCAAAGTGAAGATTGCACATCAGCTTAGCACAGTAGTCACATGTGTGATGAGCAATTATTGAACAAATATATTTTATGCTGGCTTTTCATTTTTCGTTGAATGTGCGTGAAACGTAGCTGGTTAAATAGCTTGCAACAAAGAAAGTAAGAGAGGTGGAGCGCACACAAAGAATAGTTTGGCCCTCGAAATGAGAACACCTACACACGCTTGTACTTATACGCAACAAAATTGTTTGACATATCAGGTAATTCGATATGCCCAGACTCGCCTGTACCAAACTAACACAAACCTTTGTGATGAGTTCGTTATGTAAGGATCTGTTATTTCTAGTGGAGAAAGAAAAAGGAGAAACAAATATATTTACTGAATAGAAAACTGCGTGGTAGGCACTAATTTTTGCCTTTGCCTTAACATGTTTCTCAGTGTCGCTAAGAGTGCCATTCACAATGCACGAGATTACATAGACCTGCTCCAATTCATTTCCCTTTATGCTTTCTTGCACATGCAGCAGATGCCTAGAGTTCGATACAGCCAACGTCCAACTTGTTATAAGGGTGTTATTTTACATGAGTTTTAATGTGAAAGCATTATATGCCCCATTATGTTAAAATAATCAGTTCATCAGTCTCGGGCTGTATGCCCTCGGAAGTATTGCAATGGTAAAAGGACAAGACGACCAGCGTGGAAGCTAGCTTCAACATTCGTAACAGCCGTAAAGCACTAACAATGGTCATTCTAGTGCGAGCGCACTCCCCTATGACCTAACGCCACATTCCAGTTAGGCCTAATTTGTAGGGATGCTCGAATTGGGAAATTTCCAGGTCAAATAAAATACTAATAATTGAAAAACAACCCCCGAATATCAGATGGAATAAAAATATTTTCTTGTTTCTGAAGCGGCATGAAATGCAAAGTTTGCTTGAAGTTCATTTGATAAAAGAAATCAGGCTTGTGTAACCCTGTTCATAATTAGATATACAGATGGAGGAGGAACTTATGACAAGTAACTGCATTGAATTATCTGAGGCATCACGAGAATGACAGTACTCAAACAACGGAACAGCATGTTACCAGATGGACACAGTGTTGTTTTTGCGTAAGGAGGGAATTATGATACCACAGTACTGTGGATTGTTTTAAAGGGCACAAACTTGCTGGGACAGGGAAAAATGAAATCCTAGCAAATTTGCACTTAGACTGCCTAAAGGGGAGTTATTCTTATTGACTGACTGGAAATTATTGAGCTGAAGTTATCCACCTGTGCATTCACTCAGGAACTGGTGCCCCTGCAGAAGAACCACAGCTATCCTGCCACGGAATCATTTGGAACAGTCCTCACAGCCGTTGTTCCGTCTCCCCCAAGACTCCAACTATTTTCATCCCTTGCATGTTTGAAAGAAACGTATTCAACAACTTCAAATGGTGGATTCTCAAATGGGACACAAATAAAAAGTAACACAAACTATTCGATTTGTATTCGAAATTCAAGTATTCGCCTGCCCTCTACTAATTTGTTCGCGCTTCGTTTGTCTGCTACAGCAAAGATAGATGAATGCGCTTGGTCATGCAGAGACCTGAAGCTGGCTGCAGTCTCGGAGGACTCCCTGCTGCACAGAGTGCCACCTCAGTACGAGCACCCATGGCTGGCTTACTACAGTGCCTTGCAGCCTTCGGAGTACCAGCCAACGACTGTGTACGACTGCAGCATGATCACGTCACTCCACCTGCTGCTCTTTGCCGGTCTTGGGGTGCACATCATCGAGGTGGGCAATTCTGTGCCACGTGGCTGTTATACAGCAATAGCTCGATAGCTACAGCGATAGCTCACGTCATTGAGGTGGGCAGATCTGTGCCGCATGGCTGTTCTGCAGTAATAGCTCGATAGCTACAGCAATAGCTCACGTCATTGAGGTGGGTAATTTCGTGCCACGTGGCTGTTATACAGCAATAGCTCGATAGCTACAGCGATAGCGCACATCATTGAGGTGGGCAGTTCTGTGCCACATGGCTGTTCTACAGCAATAGCTCGATAGCTACAGCGATAACTCACATCATTGAGGTGGGCAATTCCATGCCACATGGCTGTTCTACAGTAGCTACAGCGACAACTCTCATCATTGAGGTGGGCAGTTCGTGCCACATGGCTGTTGTACAGTAATAGCTCGATAGCTACAGCGATAATAGCTCTCTGCTGCACTCTTTTTTGGACTAGGATGGCAATTTGGCCAAGTAGGCCTAAATAAGTTTATGGTGTGAATGCAGCAGGAAGCACCGAAATGCGGGAGGGTAGGTGGCAAACACGGGCGCCGACTACAAATTGAGATTTATTGGTCAAAGAAGGCGTACATAGGAACATAGAAGGTAAGCGTGTTATTGAATACTGTATCGCAGATGCATGGCAATATCGGCAGGTTGCATAGCCACAAGCAACTTTAGCCAAAGATTGCCAATTAAATGGTACGCAGGTTCAAAAGAGCAAATTCTTTTTCAAGTGCATGTCTTTTGACATATCTCTTCAATATGTTGCTGCTGGTTCTTGGACCTTCCAATATTGCCATGTGTCTGCAATACCGTGTTAGATCACCCCGGGGGTCACTGTGTTTATATGTTATGTTTTTGACCAGTAAAATCCAGCTGGTAGTCAGCACCTGTGTTTGTCTCCTATCTTCTCGCACTTTGGTGCTTTGTGCTGCATTCACGCCATGAACTTATTTTGATCTCATTGTTGTACACCTAAACTATGGCTTTAACCCTCTTTTTCTTCTTGTGGTAAGAAGAAAAGATGACATTCTCTATTTAATTTCTTTTGGTATCAAAAGGTCTACTTGAGCACTCATCACAGCACTCATTCACTTGTATTTAGAATGTAGAATCTTGCACAGTGGTTTCTGTGGGCCTACATTTTAAATATAACTAAGCCTTCTATGGTGTCCAAAATTTTGCTGCAATTGAACATTTAGCAGAACCTGAGTAATCACTCAATATGTGCAACATGCTCTACTGGCACCCTCAGCAACATGTATGTATGGTACTGGTGTACTGCCCTAATTAACTTCATTGGCACCAGTTCATGGTACACGTGAATCTAACAGACTTTCAATATTATGACGTCCTCACATCATTACATCATCATTACATCACCAACAATGTGCCCAGTGGTAGATTTTCAGCTGTACACCGTCCCCCTCACACGCAGGACTATGTCTTCGATGCACACGCTAAGGCACCATCGAAAACCGACCGGGGCTGCTTGCTCATCGACGAGCAACGACTGCTGGCCTTCCGGTGCTCCGAGCGGGATGCAGACCTCATCTGGCGCTGGCGCCGGATGCTGGACTACATGCTCGACTTGCACCTGTCAATGCACCAGTCCGCAGAGTTGTGTCCTGAGGAGGCATTTCTGCGGCGGGAACTTTGGCCGAGGATTGTGGATGCCACGTCCAACCTCCTGTCTCGCCATTCGACAGGTCAGTAGCTACAGGGATGTGTGACGGGTGGGCTTTCCGGCCAAATGTACAGCTTCGTTCCTTCTCTCAATATCTTCTCCAACAAAAGTTATTGGTGTGCACTGCACCACTGCTTCTCCGTGTTTGAGAAGTGCCTGGCTACAGGTTGCTCCAGCCAACCAGGAACTACCCCATACCATATTTACTCAAACCTAACGCGCACTTTCTTCCTGATCAAAAGGGTCCAAAAATTGCATGCACGTTAGAATCGAATACGACCGTAAATCTGCATTACCGTATCACCATCAGCAATTTAAAATGGCTGCCTCGTACATGCTTAAAGCCTAGCTGTCGTAGCTTCCTCCATGTGCTGTGTGTAGTACGCATGCTTAGGTTAGTACACCGTCAATCTTCTCATTTTCTGCATTTGCTCTGTTGGCATGGAAGTGCCGACTGTGCAGACGTGTGGAGACGGACGGAAATCTGGCCGCATCATGGGCATTCGGAGTTCCCGAAACTTTTGTGCGGGCCTGATGCAAACAGAAGCGCCATTCTACTCTGGTAGCTGCTGCATCTGGCGCAGCCACGCGGCCCCTATCTTGTAATTGATCTGCAATGGAGACAGAGTCTGTGCATCTTGGGTACACCGCGCTACGTTCTCGTCGCTTAGTCTGCATTCAAGCAAGAGGCCACACAAAGGCCGATTTGCTCACTCTTGCTACAGCACTTCGTCACTCCAGCGTTCCTCACTCCCGTTGCCGCGGTCATCGAGTGAGACCTCATGTTTGCTTGTGCACGCATGATGCCATGCTTGTTGATTTAGTTAGTAAGTGAATGTTTAGAAGTTCATATGGCCGATAAAACTATACTTACTTTTCATATAGCTGTCTACTAGTTTGCTATCGCAATCAATGCTTTGTCTTTCGGGCGAAACTGCGACTTTCCTATTTTTAGGTCACGGCAAACGCTGCACGTTACAATTAAGGGCACATTAGAATCAAATAAATACGCTACTCCAAATCGCCAATTCTGTGCAGTACAGCGAAAGGGCTGGTGTCTGCCAATCGGCAGTGGGAGCCAGCCGCGCATTTCATTGAAGGGAGGAGGGCTCTCCCATCCTGCACTTAATGTAGTCCCATGAAGCTTGCATTCAGTCTGTTTGCACAGAGGGCAGTAGGTGCTTGGACAGTGGATGCGTGCTTCTTCTTGTTCTCTGTTCTGGTTGGCTGATGTTACCCGTAGCCTTGTCTGCGTTGCATGGGATCGGTGAAATGGAGCACAGAAAGAGTATTGCTGCGTCATGGTCCATCACTGATCCCCTTGTGTTCCTCGGGAGTTGAATTGAGAAGGGTCACGAGAGAACAAGCAATGCGCAGCTGTCGAGTTCATCTTTTTTTATGGAGACACACAGCCAGTCTCCTTGTTCTGGATTGACAAGACAATAAAATTTCCTGCAGAAATTACCAGGGGAAATCTGGCGCCAGTGTCAGTGGGAGCTGCAAGTGTGGCCGTTCAGCCAGCACGATCTGCCTGAACTGCATCCCTCTAGCTTCGAACGACTCCGTGGTTTTGCAGATTGATCATTTTCAGCAGCGCATCTTGTAATGCAACAACTATGCATTCGCGAGGAGGCTTATTGCCTTCACGTGCATAGAAAGAGATGCTCAGAGATTCGGAGACGCAAAGCGTAGTAATGTGGAGATTTAGCGTAGCATTACCTTGTTACCACTTCCAGCACCATCTGCCACAACTGAGCACGCGCAATGTTTGGGCTCCGGTAATTTTAACCAGGTGGCTCTCGCCAGTTACCATGACTGCCTAACACGGCATGGCCCAGGCTGCCCGCTGTCATCCTAATTCGCCCATGACACTCGGTCTCCGTGGTGACGGCAAGGAATAAGATATGAATGGTAAAATCTTGTAAAATGGTAAATGAAAGTCAAATGGCTTAGTCTCCTGAACTGCATCCCTCTAGCTTCGAACGACTCCGTGGTTTTGCAGATTGATCATTTTCAGCAGCGCATCTTGTAATGCAACAACTATGCATTCGCGAGGAGGCTTATTGCCTTCACGTGCATAGAAAGAGATGCTCAGAGATTCGGAGACGCAAAGCATAGTAATGTGGAGCTTTAGCGTAGCATTACCTTGTTACCACTTCCAGCACCATCTGCCACAACTGAGCACGCGCAATGTTTGGGCTCCGGTAATTTTAACCAGGTGGCTCTCGCCAGTTACCATGACTGCCTAACACGGCATGGCCCAGGCTGCCCGCTGTCATCCTAATTCGCCCATGACACTCGGTCTCCGTGGTGACGGCAAGGAATAAGATATGAATGGTAAAATCTTGTAAAATGGTAAATGAAAGTCAAATGGCTTAGTCTCATTTCACACTCCGGAAGATATAAGTGCTGTTTTGGCATTATTATTGAGATCTGCTGTTTTATTTTGATGCCGCTAGGTGTAGAGGGACTTGCAAAGATGGAAACTGATAATTTTCAGGTGTGCAATACAGAAAACGCGTTTACAGTTTCACTCGGTGTTTGGCTCAGGCACTTGAAATTTCATGACGGTCAAGGCCACAGCTTTGTTTTGCACTCGCCCGTCGCTCGGCCCGATGTTTGCCACGTGTCGTCTGGATTCCACAAATTGCAGACATTTCATGTGATATTGGTTGTACAACAAGGGCAGTTCAAGCACTGTTGCACGAATTAGGCTCTGTGCTTTCTGCTTAAGCACGAGCCTAACCCGTTCCATACAGCTAGTGTGCAGACGAACTTGTTAAGCACACTCGCCGTAGTTTTCGGCTGTCGTCTGCAGACCCAAATGCTGCTTCTGCAGCCTTTGGTCTACCCACGCGTGCAATCACAGGCCCGATCCCCAATGAGCTGGATGATGAGCAGTAAACAATAAACTCACTGGCCCACGCAGGGGGCATTCTCTTTATGTTAAACTGACAGTACTTAGAAAAAAAAGTTGTATACACTTGTTTGTTCCCAAATATTTCACGATTTTGCTTGTCTATGATGTGCCGTGGTTGTTTTTCATTTTATTCTGCGTTGTTTAGTGTTCTATTTGTATACCTTATCTACCTTATCTTTTGTATTTTGTTGAATATCGTTGCTTTTTCATTCTTTGTGTAGCTCGTACGTGTGTTTATGCACGGAAAAGAAAGTGTTCATGCCCGTCTGCTAGGCTCTCGGCTGAGAGCGGCAGTATTGTAAAATAAATAAATAATATAATGCCAATTGCCAAGGCAATTAGGCCTAATTTCCTTTGCAATTAGACTTAATCAGTGCTACTTTGCTGGGTATCGGTGATTCAAGTTATGGTTTGGTGACGAAGTCAATGCAGATTCGTGCACAGCAGTCGTGTAGCCTGTATGGTTCTCGGAGGGTGGAAAAAACCACCTGGCCTACGAATTTGAGAAGACTGATAAAATCTGAATGGCGCCATTTTACAGCGTCATGTGCACAAATGAGGTGCACAAATTTATCGAGACACTTTACGGCATCTGAAACTTCAATGCGATGCCGCGGCCACATGACTGCAAGGATGTTAGAATCTGAAAGATTAGCAGCTGTAAAAGAATTCTTTCATTTTGGCTTGTCTTGGCTTTGAGCCGTGTCAGTGACTTGCGCACTGAAACCAAAACACCGATTTGTGCATGTTTTTTTCACTGATATTTCAGTATAATTTGAAAATTACAAGTACTGAAATTCCGTCGAAAATAAATAGCATAATCCAAACAAGATAGCATAATATCTCATCAAATATTCAAAAATTTTGAACATTCGTTCGAACCTAGTTCCATTACTTGAGCTCAAAGCTGTCTTCCAGGCAGTCATAGCAGACTTCTTTAATGCTGGCCAGAATTAGATGACACCCAGACTTCACAAGTCAGGACAGCCTTGCTCGCAGACATTTCAACTGGTGTCACCTCTTGTGTTTTTTCAGGGAAGCCATGACACGGCACCTTCATGTTTGGAAATGACAGCAAGGTGGTGCTTCACCTGTCAGAGCAGTCACTGCTGGACCAAGACGTCGCATATTTTTGTGTGCTTTCCTACTTTTCATCTTTCACATTTCATTTATGTTGTTCATCTTCATAGACTGTGCACCTCAGTCTATTGCAGTGTATTACCTTAAAAAAAAAAAAAAAGGGTATTGTTTCACTTTCTCACATGTTTTAGTCACTCCTCAATAGGTTACAATTCATGAATTCAGTGAAACTTTTTGGAAAAGCCAGTTTGTTTTTGTTTAATTCCTCATTCTCCTGTTTTCTGGACCAGTGCGGTGCAGTTGTTGTCTGTTAACAAAAAATGTATATTGCTTACCCTTATTTCAGGGGTAGTGTATGCCTGTACTGGTAGTGGCCACCCACTATTTTGACGCTGAGTGCGACTGATATTTTAACCACTTGGAAGTAGTTAAGACAAAGTTCTAGCTTGGGTCTGGCTTCAGTTTCTTCTTTTAAACAGTGTGAACAAGACTGCTAGTGAGTTTGATGCATTTTCGCTTTCACGAAGCCTTGCGCGAGTCTTGGCCGCGCCACCGAGCTTGCCGCAATACTTCACTGCAAGACGGTTTTTGTGAGAGCTTGAAAGGGCTCCTGTTGAGCCGACGGCCATACTGATGCAACAGTCATTTTTTTTTCTTCTTCTTCTTCCCCCCCCCCCCCCCCCCCGTTAAACAACGGCTCTAGACCTTGAAACACCTAGAAAATAATAGTTGGCAAGCCTTAAAGCACCCAAAATAATTTACTGGCTCTCCTATAAGTTGGTTAGTGGGAGCAGGTCATCGCAATGTTTCGGCTGCTCTGGCCCACTCAGTGGTCTGTTGCACTGCTGCATGGGGCCATGCAAGGACTACCAGCATAAACAAGAGCGTGCGCCAAAACAGTGCAGTGTGTTGCTCCCACGTGGCCCACTTATGCATCGCGTCATCATGACACACATTGGGGGAAAACGGGACAAACTGGTTCACAGGAAATCTACTGAATTGTTAAGGGTGTTCTGAGGCCTGCCAGGATATATTCTAGAGTTTCGAGTTTCAGAAACTTGTTTAGCACAAAAAAAAAAAATATATGAAAAGCTATGAAAAGTGTTGCTGCTCCTTTTAGTAGAGTGCTCAATTCTGTAAAATGTGTTCGTTTCATTTGTGGGCCAAGAAGTGAACATGGCCGTGCCTGGCATTTCTGTGGCAGTCTGTGTACAGCTTCCTTCTAGTCATGTAGCCTTTTGGTACAATAGGAAATGGTATGAGGTGGCGAAGGAGTGATCGGAAACTTGGTATTGTGCGGTACAGTCTAACTGCAAGCTTTTAGAAGGTTGTATAAGTCATCTCTGCAACTTGAAATGCAGCAGTAGACACTATGCTGTTGTTTCTAT
Organism: Dermacentor andersoni; assembly: GCF_023375885.2. Classification (NCBI taxonomy): domain Eukaryota; kingdom Metazoa; phylum Arthropoda; class Arachnida; order Ixodida; family Ixodidae; genus Dermacentor; species Dermacentor andersoni. The sequence continues at coordinate 30,857,340 of NC_092822.1, forward strand.
AGTATTCTGTCATTGCACTTAAGATGATGCAAGTTGACCAACTAATCTGATTGACCACTTTGTTGCCTCTGCAAGTTTTGCCAATTAAATTGGAGGTCATACACTTACTCACTTTCAAACCCGTCTTCCAGAGAAAACATTCAAGGTAGTTGTTTTCGTTTTTATAAACTTGTGCTCGTTTCCTAAATGTGGTAGGACATGGGCTCCTTCTCAAGCAGTGCTTGAGATGATAAGCTTGTACAAATGTGTGTTTTGCAGTACATCGATACTGGTACCTGTGATATAAAGTATATATCTGTGATACAGCTGCAGCTCCATTGCCACTGGGAAGTCCAATCATGTGGCAATGTGTGCTTTGTTCTAGTGAGCTGAAAAATAATAAAGGAAAATAGAAAATTGTTTTTCAATCATTGGCGTTTCTGTGTGGTTTATCAGTGGTATTTGTGATAACAGCAGTGTGTAATGCACACTCGGGAAGGCCAGGTGACATCCTGTAAAGGTTTATCTGATAACACCTGGCAGTGGGTAAATGTCTTTCTCTGTGGTGTTACTTGGCTTCTTCAAGAACATGACACCTTATTTGATAATGAGGCGAGGATGCATTTGAGGGACCTTACTGCTGCTGCTAATGTAAGGCGACAGAGTAGCCCACGGATTATTCAGACTTGACGGCGGTTGCCTGAGCTAATAAGGGGGATCTCCCAGACTCTGTGCCGATTGTACGCGAAGTTTTCCTTGATGTGCGACTTCACGGCAGCGCATGTTTCGCCTTATGCTTCGACTTACCGGCAGCGCTAGTCGTGATGCCGTGAAGCCATGAGCTATGTGGCGAAATTCGCATACGACGTGCAGTTTCCTTAGCTAGTAAATCTTTAGAAAGCCCTCACTGTAGTGAGGGGGGCCCGTCATAATAATGTATGCACTATTATGACGAAGTGAGGGGGCCCCCATTCCAACGAATTTTATGTGCTCACAGTTTCGATAGTCAGTGGCCTGTTTTACTGGGACACACCGTAACAACCGGCCATTATTCAGTGGTCTGGGGCTGCTAACCTGACCTAAGTGAGTCCTCCCTCCCCCCCCCCCCCCCTTTCTCGGAAACAAATTGACTCTCCATCGCGGCCCTGCGAAAGTTGATGTCCCGCGAAGCTGTTGAAAACCGCTACAACTGCCGAGAGTGGTATGCAATACTTTATGGTTTTTGAGTAACGGTAGTTTTGCTATTTTGGAGTAACGGGCGTAATGGTAATTTTGACAGCGCGCCACCGTCAAGTTGCCGTCGGAGCGGCAGCTTGCACAGCAGTAATCTTTACCGGGAAACGTTATGTGGGGAGCGCTACGTGATTCGCATTGTTATCGGGAGCGCAGCGCGTCTTGTCAATTATGTGGTTTGGACGCTTGTTTTGAGCTTGTTCTGTACGTGTGTCGTATGCACGATTCCAAACAATATATGCACTTTTCGCTTCACTTTGCTGAGTGCTTGTAGCCTCTGCCTTACGGAGGTATGAGCCATTGCTCTGCCCGGCACTGCCGACAGAATCGACCCACCATTGCTTTCTGTCGACTTTACGCCACGAAGAAATCTCGGAATCCTAGCCAAAGGCAGCTTCGCTTTAAAAGATTTCCAGCCACCGAGCTGAAGTAACTGATTCAACATTTTTACGTATGTCCCTTTGAGGCAGGATTGCAGACCCACTCGTACGTAAAGACGGTATGCCAGCATCAAGACTGGGTAATTATAGTTGTTTCCTTTGCACAAATGGCACATACCCCCCAAGAATTGGGTAGTTTTTAAAGAGATTTTTAAAAATGCGAACTGACTTGGTGGGGAAAGCTGCGTTTAACAGTTATACTATGTTTAATATCCAAAATTATATGAATTCGACACATGCGTTTTTTTTTTTCTTCGGCTGTGCCGTTTTTTACTAAAAGTAGGCTAAAGTAGGCTCAGACGCGTGTCTCATACAATGCTGTTCGGCCTGCAGTAATGGCATCACCGTCTTATCGGGTCGAGCCACCCCGTCTGACAGGTGTACTGATAACATCCTAACGCTCTATACACGCACTGGGAATGGCCCCGAACCCTGATCACTTCACCCCACTTTACGTGCGTTAGCACACTTTCTTGCATCCCTTCTTTCACCGATGTGAGTTGGACTGGGGTGGCCACTATCGATGGCAAATATATATATAAGCATATATATATGTGAAACATTTCGTAACTGGCTATTCACCGTCGCTCGGGGTTCTGCAAAGCGTTACCAGATGGACCAACGTGTTTGTGTAAGGCAAGCACTTTTTGCGACGCGAGCGTGTGTGTGATGACAGTAGCAAGATGGCGGCGACGTTATAGTATGACGGCGATGGCATGACGATTGATATTTCTTTTTTTTTTTTTTACTCCGGCAACGAAGTACTGTGTATACAACTTGTTTCATTACCTCGAGCGATCATGAAGGCGGTACAATGTCCCGCAGCGTCTACGTAACGCTAGGCACTACAGGGAAATGACGGGGGAATCTGGCCCGATCCCGATGATGGTTGCAATACAGCAGCGCCTCACAGCGCTAGCTGCCACAAAGGCAGAATGGGAGAAAGAAGCACGCTCTCGCTTTTATATATAAAGAACATGTTGCCATGCGACTTGACGCACGCGAAAGACAGTGGAAAGGTTGGATACATTGCTCGCGCGTTTTTCGTCAAACGGGTGCGCACCCGTGCTCTCCGGTGCGCGTGCTTTCGATCGTGCTACGCGACGACAGGCACGCGCCAGTCGTCTCGCGGAGCTAGTAGCATGGCGGTGGAATGAGAGGCGTATGCGTGCGAGCCATAGTGGTTAGCGCATCGGGCAGTTTTGCTACGAGGCCAGGGTTCGATGCTAGGCGTCGAGCAATGTTAAAAGCGGAGCTTTTGCGAACTTAGCCGGGTTACGTGACCGTGAATGGCTGCAGCCTCTGGCTGTTCTCTATAACCTAATATGCCAACCAATCGCAGCGGAGGACGCGCACCGCGTGCACCGCTGGTCTCCTTGTACCATCACCAGATGGCGCTCTCTGCGCATGCGCGGTGGTGCCGGCCGTGTGGGAGACATAAATATAGAGAACCAGAAAGCTTGCCGTCGCGCATCCGCGGCGGCGGCATTACATTAGCATCTCTACAATGCCCGAATAAAGCCTTCCGCGTTACTTCATGCGAACATTCACTAAATAACACTAACTCGTGTCTCGACTCTTTTGCACTCACACAAAGCTTCGCTGTATGTAGAATCCAACTCGTTGGACCTGCTGTTTTTTTTTAACAATTGAAAAGACCCGAAGCGACGCGGGACGGTATGCCCACCCCAATTAAGTGCCTCGAATGAGACAAAGAACGCTTCGCATTTAAAAAGGAAGGGACATCGTTAGTAACGTAGATAAAACCTCTTGACGTACCCACTGTTACCGGACGTAACCATTAGAACTTGGCGACGTTGTTATTTCGTGCACATTCCGAACCACGCGTTACGGATATACAGCGGTAACGATTACGGAGCTCTGCGACTCCGCGTTCTCGCAATGCGCGCGTCAAGGACCGCTGCAGACCGATAACCGCACCGCATCACGACAACAGAACTTTTACATATGTATAACCGTGCTTGTCAGGGACGGCGCTAGGTTGTTTCCCTTGGAGTGAGTCACGATAAGCAAGACCCTTCAGGTATAAAGGGCCTTGATAATTTGAAAATACCCCCACTCTATGAACTTTGCCGCCGCCCATCATGCGTCCTCTCCGGGGGAACCTAATTATCAAGGGGCTTTAGGGGAACAGGATTTGTGCCCACTTTCCGGCGCGACTTTTGGTCTCCCTGCCTTTGTCCTTGGAAACGCGCGGATTTTGCGTTTAGCTTGCGCATTTTCTTTTCTTTTTCGTTGGCGCCATTTCTCTCCTTGGCTCGGCTGGCTCGGTGCGGCGAACGTTGCACGCTGTTTTTCCCTGCGGTGTTGTGCTGTATGCCGTGCTGTAGCGCATGTAACTGCAGTGAGAGGCCTGAAGATGGTTATGCAGTTTTTGTGATACCACAAGGAAAGCGTGACGGCATGCGCAAGAAGCAGTGGCTGCACAACAGTGGTCGAAATAACTGTGTTCCGACAAAGAACAGTGTTGTTTGTGAGGTAAGGCGCCTTTCTTACTTCCGGCCTGCTCATAAGCGCTTTTGCTGCCACAAGTTGTGCGTTGCATAAAAATGGGGTTATCCTCAGTATGCTGAATATTCTGCTTGGACTCCATCACCTCGCACGTCGACAACTGTTATTCAGTCGTAAATGCTGCACTATAGGTACTGCTTTCCGCTGTGAAAAATTATGTGCGAAGGTACAGCCTCTCGATCGCACTTTTCGTGATTGTTAGGATCCCTTGTCTGTTCTACTCAAAATCGAAATAGCGTCTTGTAGGGAGCTTTCTTTCCAGCTTTTGGTTTTCTCACGGATACAGGCTATGTGCAGGGGATGTTCACATGATCGCGCACGCTTGTTCGCACTGAAAATGCGCACAACCGTCCTAATCAGTTTTAGAGACCACAGCGCAAAAGCTACTTTCACATTAAGAAGATAAACATATGGACGGACGATGCACTCGCGACTAGTTCATTATAAGAAAAGCACGCTGGATATAATACATGTGGTGCACATGCGCGCACAGGCAAGAAATAATAATAATAAAAAAAGGCAAACTCAAAGGGCTGTGCCTCAAGCAATACTAGATCAGATGCACGAAGCGTGGTCAAAATTTATCCGGAGTCTCGATCATAATCGTGCCTCAGCATTCTCGAAGCATGCCTCGTAATCAAATCTTTGTTTTCGCACGTAAAACTCCAGCGTTCAATTCAGCAACGAAAGCATCTTATCCTGCGGCAGAAAAAAAAAAGTGAAGTATAGCACTCACCTCAAAGCTCCTTTTGCATCAGAATGCCCCATTCATACGGCTTTAAGTAGAAACCCAACCTCATAAAAGTTACCTTCAGCGTTCTCGATGCTGTTGTCACCGTTTTTCAAATTTTTTCACGCCACTAGGGCTCGCAACTGGCCCAAAATCGTTCGCCTTCGTCCGTCGATTGGTGCGGCCCGTTCTTGGGATCCAAGGAGAAAAAGCGTGCCGTGCGCAGCGCGCGCAGCCGGCGAGGAGAATCGAGGAGGAAAGCGTCGCGAGGAGGAGAGTATCGCTACTTTCAAATTACCAAAGGGCTTTACCTTCAGGGGGGCAGTGGCATGCCCTCATGCCAGTATACTGGGGGCGCCACTGCTCGCCCTAGTGGGGGGCGAGCGCATACCGTGGCGCCATTTTCTGGGAGCGCGCCCCTGACGTAGTATGAGGGATAACACGGCGCCCTCCGCATATTTTTGGCTGCTGGCGCTCAGGCGAAACACCGCGCAAGCGCCCGCCGACAGTTGTGCAACTACAATACGACTGGTCCTTTGCAAACCACAAGCACAGAACACTATACGTATCTTCACACAATGCAATGCACGGTCAATGGGTGCCGTCGTCGCAATGGGGTCCGCCGAGCCGCGGTTTCTTAGGCGTAAAAAGCAATGAAATACGTTCGCGTTGTTCACTATATAAAAAAAAAAAGTCTCAGTGCAGCGATTGCACGGATTCTCAGACTCGTTGCTCATGCGCGGGTACGTTATTGTACGATATCTCCATTTAGATGCTGGCGGTACTGCCTGCGTGTCTCGTTTCTTTATTTAGTTCTTGAACGGGTTTTTGCAAAAGCGCCTGTCGTTCCAATCAAGTGGATTACATGAAGAGGCGGACATTACTTGCATGAGAAACTGTAGCTTAATTATTAAAATCCTCTGTATCTTTTTTCAAATTATTCACCAGTTGAAATTGCAAAATTAAAACCGAGTCATAAAGTGAAGTCCTGTTTGCCTTACAGATTTTGTACAGCATAGAAGGCCTAGCTGTAATTAGTGTAGACCCACAGAAGCCACCGTGCAAGATTCTACATTCTAAATGCAAGTGAATGCGTCCTGTGAAGTGTGCATGAATAGATCTTTTGACGGCAAAACAAACAAACAATAAATAAATAAATAGAAAACATCACCTTTCCTTCTTAATACTGGCATGGCGTTCTTTGGGCATACCTGGCCCTTGCGCCAGTAAACATCATGCATTCAATTCAGTTCATTTTATCACAAGGTAAGAAGAAGAGAGGGTCAAAGCCTCAGTTCAAGTGTACAAGAATGAAATCAAAATAGTTTCATGGCGTGAATGCAGCGCGAAGCACCAAAGTGCGGGAAGATGGGAGACAAACACAGGTGCTGACTGCCTACGAGCTGGATTTTACTGGTCAAAGAACATAATATAGAAACACAGAGGGGGTAATCCCACGTGGTGTCGCAGACACATGCCTATATCGGAAGGTCCAAGAGCCCTGCAGTAGCAACTCATTGAAAAGACATGTCAGAAATGTGCACGAAAAAGAATGAGTTATTTTGAAGCTGCGTACCACTGGACATCTTTTACAGCGAAGCTGCATGTTAGCCTCTCGGTGGTAGGCATTCTTCGTGTCCGTCTGTGAGCAGAAATTATCATCAGCAGCAGTGGTTCATAACCCTCTAAGAAAGCACGAATGCACTGGCTCATCCCCCTCGTAATGCAGAAGCTACAAGCACTCGGCAAAGTGAAGCGAACACTGCATACATCCATTGGAATCTTGCATACAACGTACACAGCAGCGTGCGTTTCAATAAAGAACAAGCTCAAAACAAGCATCTATCATCAGCAGCAATGGCTCATAGCCCCGTAAGCAAATAAAAAATGCAATGACTCATACGCCCGTGAGGAAGAGGCTACAAGAATTCAGCGAAATGAAGCGAACAAGGCATATATTCATTGAAATCACCCGTACAACACACAGAACAGCATACATCTCAATAAAGAACAAGCTCGAAACAAGCATCCGAACCGCCATACAAGCGGCCAGTCGCGCGGCAATCTTGCGTGTATTTGCGGGTTTCTTTCACATTCGAAAAACACTTATGTAGCACGTATTGGGAAATAGAAAACGGTATCTGCAGTTACTCGTGTTCCTCTAGAATTTTGTCATTGACACTATTGATCTAATTATGATATTAGAGAATTTTCGTTAATTGATTAATGGTAATTCCATAATTAGGCGGAATACAAAAAAAGAAAGATAATCGAAGTATCTCCAAGCGACGGCAAACAACATTACCATGGTTATATCCTGCTACGCGGCATTTGCATATTTCTAAAATTCGTCTGAATTTAGGTGGGACAATCTTTGTAATATTGCATACTTTATTCATCATCATCATCAGCCTGGTTACGCCCACTGCAGGGCAAATGCCCCTCTCATACTTCTCCAACTACCGTGGTCATGTACTAATTGTGGCCATGTCGTCCCTGCAAACTTCTTAATCTCATCCGCCCACCTAACTTTCCGCCGCCCTCTTCAACGCTTCCCTTCCCTTGGAATCCAGTCCGTAACCCTTAATGACCATCGGTTATCATCCCTCCTCATTACATGTCCTGCGCATGCCCCATTTCTTTTTCTTGATTTCAACTAAGATTTCATTAACTCGCATGTGTTCCCTCGCCCAATCTGCTCTTTTCTTATCCCTTAACGTTACACCCATCATTCTTCTTTCCATAGCTCGTTGCGTCGTCCTCAATTTAAGTAGAACCCTTCTCGTAAGCCTCCAGGTTTCTGCCCCGTACGTGAGTACTGGTAAGACACAGCTGTTATACACTTTTCTCTTGAGGGATAATGGCAACCTGCTGTTCATGATCTGAGAATGCCTGCCAAACGCACCCCAGCCCATTCTTATTCTTCTGATTATTTCAGTCTCATGATCCGGATCCGCGGTCACTACCTGCCCTAAGTAGATGTATTCCCTTACCACTTCGAGTGCCTCGCTACCTATTGTAAACTACTGTTCTCTACCGAGACTGTTAAACATTACTTTAGCTTTCTGCACATTAATTTTTAGACCCACCCTTCTGCTTTGCCTCTCCAGATCAGTGAGCATGCATTGCAGTTGGTCCCCTGAGTTACTAAGCAAGGCAATATCATCAGCGAAGCGCAAGTTACTAAGGTATTCTCCATTTACTCTTATCCCCAATTCTTCCCAATCCAGGTCTCTGAATACCTCCTGTAAACACGCTGTGAATAGCATTGGAGAGATCGTATCTCCCTGCCTGACGCCTTTCTTTATTGGGATTTTGTTGCTTTCTTTATGGAGGAGTACAGTGGCTGTGGAGCCGCTATAGATATCTTTCAGTATTTTTACATACGGCTCGTCTACACCCTGATTCCGCAATGCCTCCATGTCTGCTGAGGTTTCGACTGAATCAAACGCTTTCTCATAATCAATGACAGCTATATGTAACAGTTGGTTATATTCCACACATTTCTCTATCACCTGATTGATAGTGTGAATATGGTCTATTGTTGAGTAGCCTTTACGGAATCCTGCCTGGTCCTTTGGTTGACAGAAGTCTAAGGTGTTCCTGATTCTATTTGCGATTACCTCAGTAAATACTTTGTAGGCAACGGACAGTAAGCTGATCGGTCTATAATTTTTCAATTCTTTGGCGTCCCCTTTCTTATGGATTAGGATTATGTTAGCGCTCTTCCAAGATTCAGGTACGCTCGAGGTCATGAGGCATTGCGTATACAGGGTGGCCAGTTTTTCTAGAACAATCTGCCCACCATCCTTCAACAAATCTGCTGTTACCTGATCCTCCCCAGCTGCCTTCCCCCCTTTGCATAGCTTCAAGGCTTTCTTTACTTCTTCCGGCGTTACTTGTGGGATTTCAATGTCCTCTGGACTATTCTCTCTTCCTCTCTTCCATTATCGTCGTGGGTGCCACTGGTACTGTATAAATCTCTATAGAACTCCTCAGTCACTTGAACTATCTCATCCATATTAGTAATGATATTGCCGGCTTTGTCTCTTAACGCATACATCTGATTCTTGCCAATTCCTAGTTTCTTATTCACTGCTTTTAGGCTTCCTCCGTTCCTGAGAGCATGTTCAATTCTATCTATATTATACTTCCTTATGTCAGCTGTCTTACGATTGTTGATTAACTTCGAAAGTTCTGCCAGTTCTATTCTAGCTGTAGGGTCAGAGGCTTTCATACATTGTCGTTTCTTGATGAGATCTTTCGTCTCGTGCGATAGCTTACTGGTATCCTGTCTAACGGAGTTACGACCGACTTCTATTGCACACTCCTTAATGATGCCCACAAGATTGTCGTTCATTGCTTCAACACTAAGGTCCTCTTCCTGAGTTAAAGCCGAATACCTGTTCTGTAGCTTTATCCGGAATTCCTCTATTTTCCCTCTTAGTGCTAACTCATTGATCGGCTTCTTATGTACCAGTTTCTTCCGCTCCCTCCTCAAGCCTAGGCTAATTCGAGTTCTTATCATCCTATGGTCACTGCAGTGCACCTTGCCGAGCACGTTCACATCTTGTATGATTCCAAGGTTAGCGCAGAGTATAAGGTCTATTTCATTTCTAAGTCTCGTCATTCGGGCTCCTCCACGTCCACTTTCGGCTATCCTGCTTGCGGAAGAAGGTATACCCATTATCCGCATATTATTCTGTTCTGCAAAGTCCACTAATAACTCTCCCCTGCTATTCCTAGTGCCTATGCCATATTCCCCCACTGCCTTGTCTCCAGTGGCGTAGCTAGGTCGTCTGGCACCCGGGGCCCTTAGCTCTTCTGTCACCTCCCCCCCCCCCGGGGGGTAGTCGAGGAAGGCGAGGATATCGACAATTTTCGGGTGTCTTCAGAAGTATATGACACCCCCCCCCCCCCCCCCCTACTGGCCCCGTGCACCCGGGGCCCACGGCCCCCCGGCCCCCCCTGTTGCTACGCCACTGCTTGTCTCCAGCCTGCTTCTTGCCTACCTTGGCATTGAAGTCGCCCATCAGTATAGTGTATTTTGTTTTGACTTTACCCATCGTCGATTCCACGTCTTCATAGAAGCTTTCGACTTCCTGGTCACCATGACTGGATGTAGGGGCGTAGACCTGTCTGTACGACCTTTAATTTGTGCCTCTTATTAAGTTTCACAGCAAGACCTGCCCCCCTCTCGTTAATGCTATAGAATTCCTGTATGTTACCAGCTATATTCTTATTAATCAGGAATCCGACTCCTAGTTCTCGTCTCTCCGCTAAGCCCCGGTAGCACAGGACGTGCCCGCTTTTTAGCACTGTATATGCTTCATTTGTCCTCCTAACTTCACTGAGCTGTATTATATCCCATTTACTGCTCTCTAATTCCTCCAATAGCACTGCTAGACTCGCCTCACTAGATAACGTGCTAGCGTTAGACGTTGCCAGGTTCAGATTCCAATGGCGGCCTGTCCGGAGCCAGGTATTCTTAGCAGCCTCTGCTTCGTCGCAGGTCTGACCGCCGCCGGGGTCAGTTGCTTGGCAGCTGCTGGGGACTGAGGGCCGGGGTTTGATTGTTGTATTCATATAGCAGGTTGTGCATACTTTATTAGCTACCTAATATTACAGTTTTCCCCTTGCTTCTTAATATTCTGGTATTTTAAAGAGAACACACTTTTTATCTATAAGTACTTTTCTACGGACACTGCAGTTTTGTGTATTGCATTATATGCATGAGTGCATTCTGTTTATTATGTTTATCGCGTACTTCTTTTATCACATGTGCTTAATTTTATTACAAGATTTTTTTCTTAAATTGGTTTGTTTTACTTTTTCGCATCAAATTCTTCTAGGTAGTCGTAAGTTCTACCCATAGCTCGAATCTGTGATGGCGTATTTAATACTGTTGTTTTAGCCTAGCATAAGCCATTGCAATAACGCTCTTGTATTTATATACTGTATTTAGATTCGCTTTGCTGTTCGCAGCTCTTACTGTTGTACTTGTCCTTCTTGTTATAATCCCATGAGGGATTGACAGTATGAGAAATAAATAAATAAATAAATAAATAAATAAATAAACTGTACAAAGAGCTATCGCTTCAAATAAAAGCTTTGTCGGGGTCAAGGTCGGGGTCAAGTTTGATTTCCCTATAAAAGTGTGTGTAAAACCTAGAAATGAATTAATGAGCCAGCGGGTGCACATATTGAATGAAATTTGTTGCGTTCGGGAGATAATGTTAAATTCTAGCAACTATAGCAAGCATCTTGATTTAGGACATCGGCTTTTTCACGAGCGTTGCCGGAAATCAGTAAGCTAAAGAAAAAGAAGAAATAGAAGCACGAAGTTTGCAAATTCATAACTCTGCACCAATAACAGATATCGCGGTTATATCAATTGCAACTATAAGACTAGCTCAAACGGACAAATTTTATTTATGAATTGGGAGCCTGGGAGGAATATGAAGTGTTCACGAAGGTTTCGCAAAACTCATACTCGCAAATTATCGGTATAATTCAGAGCGGTGTATAACGCATCGCTTTTGTACGCTTTAGATGTATTATTCGGTACGATTTGCAGAACTGCGATATTGTTATCTTTATTGCAGGGTTACAGAGTTGTAAATATGAAACATGAGTTTTCATTTTCATATTTCGTTTTTTCATCTTGCAAGATTAAATAATTTTTGCTACGTTGCATAAAATCAAACTTCACTTTCTGCAGTTACTAGGTTTTAATGTTTGAAGTGAAACCAGCTTCATCAAAATCGGTGCATTGGTTGCCGAAAATAAAAAGAATAAACTAATCCTCCCTTTCCATGCATTTAGAGTTCGCGAGACACAAAGACTTCCTAAGCTCGAGATTAAATCCACTAAGGGCGATGGAATCTTTCACGGAGGCCCGCAGCTGCCCTCATTGGACGATACGGCACACTCCTTTCACAACGGCGCCAACCGGCCGTCGTCATGGCGACGTACCTATTGCTCGCGAAACATATACGTTGATTACAACTTCGAAATCGAAACCACGAAGCTCCAGCCTTTACAGCTCAAGTTGGAGTGCCTGGGTTTTAGTCTACGCAGTAGAGCCGAGCTCGCGCTGCCTTGAACAGGAAAACTAAGGCACTTCGTGGAGCACCATCTTTCGAACCCTCTCGGTTTAAGTGCGAACAAAGAAACATTCACTTCGCCACTCCACGATGCACCGCTGCGTAATTATACACCACAGGCCTCCTATGAGTGTGCTCGATTTTGAACTCGTACGTGAGCGAATTGTTATCATTTCAATGTGTCCCACACAACTAATGAGCTTTGACTTCTTGTTGACTGCAACCGCACGGTTTCAGAGGCATCATCATAATCATCACCATCATCATCATCATCATCATCATCCAATTTATATGTCCACTGCCCAGAACGAAGGCATCTCCCAGCTATCTCCAATTAACCTTGTCTTGCGCTAGCTGATTCCAACTTGTGCCTGCAAATTTCCTCATTTCATCACACAACACAGGCTGACCCTCTGGAACGACCCGTTGCAGGCCACGAGAGTGGCCTGCAGCAACCTACCCTGACCTTACCTTCACAGCGAACGTCCACTGGGCCGAGTGGAGTCGACTCTCGGAGACGCTCGGAAGCGACCGCCACGTTATCCAACTTGACATCGCACACAACCGGAAACTGACCAAGACTGGAGTTGCCCGGCTAACTGACTGGAAGTCCTTCAGAGACAATCTCAGTGGCAACACGACAATCGACGACATTGGCCATTGGCTCAAGGGCCTCCTCATCATTTCAGAAAACCACACAACGAGCATCCAACGATGCACCAACACCCCCGCAGTCTACCGGCACCTCCTTCATCTCGGAGGCTAGATGAAGCCTCCTGAAGAGGTGGAAGAGACAACAGCTCCATAGAAAACTAAAGCAACGAATCGCCCTTCTCACCATACAGGCCCAAGATTACGCGGAGCAGCTTAGCAGGCAAAATTGGCATACCTTTTGTGACAGCATACTAGGGACACTCAGAACAAAGGAAACCTGGCATTTGCTGCGCGCTCTCTTAGCTACCGATCGCACCAAAGCGCAACAAAGGCAAGATCTGCGCAGACTGATACACGATCACGCTGGATCAGAGCATGATCTATTTCGTGAGCTTCAGCAAAAGCTTAGCAGCGACAAGCCCACTTCGTCAGCGAGAGGAAAGACGTACGACGGTGCACCAAACCCCGATCTCGATCGACCATTCACCCAGGCAGAGCTCCACGCAGTCTTAGCCAAACTCACTAGAAACACCAGTCCCGGCAAGGACAGAATAACTAATAAGCTCCTACGCAACCACCGCAATCTGACACTACAGCACTGCTACAGTACTACAACGACTGCTGGGAAAAGGGGTACCTACCAGCAGCCTGGAAGCATTCGGAGGTCACCATGATCCTCAAACCCAAAAAACCTCTTCGCATAGAGAAGCTCCGTCCCATTTCCCTCACGTCCTGCGTGGCCAAACTCCTCGAGCACATGGTGCACGAGAAGATAACACCATACCTAGAGGACAACGGCCACTTGCCGTACACCATGTTCGGATTCCGACAGCATCTGTCCACGCAGGACGTATTCCTACTCCTCAAAGAAGACTTGTTTGACTACCTTGATCACATGCGCAAGTCATGAATCCTGGCAATCGACGTAAAGGGCGCATTCGACAACGTGAACCACGAAGCCATTCTCCGCAACCTCGAAGATACAGGCAGCGGAGCCCGGATCTATAACCACATCAGCAGCTTTTTGACACACCGAACAGCAACAGTAGGCGTCTGCAACATCCGCAGCGATAAATTTCGGCTACCCTGCAAAGGAACCCCAGAAGTATCAGTTATCTCACCCCTCCTTTTCAATATCGCAATGATCAAGCTACCAAAACAACTCAAGGCCATTCCGAACCTATGCCATGCCCTTTACGCCTATGATATGACGCTCTGCACCAAAGCACCTACTACTGGACAACAAGAATGCAATCTACGAGAAGCCGTCGATATTATCGAAAGATACATCCGAAACTGCGGTCTCCAATGCGCACCCGAACAGTCGGAGCTTCTCGTCCTGAGAGCACGGACACGAGGAAGGCCACCCAACTATATTGAACCCGATCCTAGCGTCTCGCTCAACGGAACACAGATACCTACAGTCGGCTCCCTTCGCGTACTGGGACTTCACATCCACAAGGACAGATCAGGGGCGGCCACTCTCCCACGTCTCCGACGCACACTGTCACAAGTTACACACCTCGTCAAGAGGATCACAAACCAAAGAAGCGGTCTCAAGGAGCAAGACTCACTAAGCATAATTCAAGCTCTCCTAATTAGCCGTATCACCTACGGAACTCCCTACTTGACGCTCAAGCCGGCTGAAATAAAGAAATTTAATGTTATCATTCGAAAAGCAATCAAAGTAGCCTTGACCCTTCCACCCATGGCATCAACGGAGAAACTCCTCAAACTCGGCGTCCACAATACGTGGGAAGAGCTTGTCGAGGCTCATAAAATTAGCCAACTAGAACGGCTCAAGCTCACACCCACTGGACGTGCACTTCTGCGCTACCTCAACTACAGTGAAAGCTACATTGTAGACACAGACCAGAAAGCAAGAATCCCACCTGCAGTCCGGGACTGTATCAGCGTTGCAAGTATACCGCGTAATATGCATCCAACTTACCATAAGGAGCGTCGGCAAAGCAGAATCCGTGCCCTCAGCAACAAATACGCGAGGGACCCTGATACAAAGTACGCCGATGCTGTCCGGTACCTTAAACGGAACGCCTTTGCCCTAAGCGTCACGCATCACCAAGGCAAATAACTCGCAGCTGTCACAATCCGAACAAGAGCCGCCGAGACTGCAGAGGAAGCGGCAATCGCTCTGGCAATCACAACTTGCCCTGAAGTAGCGGTAATCCTAACAGGTTCCCAAGAAGCAGCTCGCAACTATCGAAAAGGACGCATATCAGAAACCGCACTCAAAATATTTAGAAATCACGTCGCACGCGCTTTACTCCCCGACAGCCACATGAACTTGGTTCCAGGCCATCAGGGCATGACAGGAAATGAGGCGGCACACGCCGCTGCCCGCGAGCATACCAGCCGGGCTTTCCTGCCATCCCACACCAGGCCGGCCATCAATGTTTATGACATCACCCTAAAGTACTCCGACCTTCTGCAACGGCACAGACTCAGCAGATGAACGTACCCTTCACCACAGAAGGATCTGAGCAAAGAGGAAGAAATCATCCTCCGCCTCCTACACAGACAAACACCTAGGTATACGGAATAATCATGCACAGACTATATCCTACCCAGTAGTCGTACATATGCACCCACTGCGACGTCCCAGACACCCTGCAACACATGGTCCAGGATTGCCCACTGCATGGTACATCCGCAGACCCCACCTCACAAGCTCCACAAGACGACTTCAAAGAAGGCCACCTCATAAAAGCACAAGAAGAGCGCCCCAACTCGCCGCAGATCTATACCACAACTGAAACGTGGGAGGCCAAGCTTTCCTCTGATGACCTCGACGACCAACGCAGTCTCGTCGCCCGGGCCGTGGAGGCAGCCATAGCCAGAGGGTTCTTGGAATGAGGATTCCTACCACCTAGGGTGAGCTGGATCCTGACTCGGATTACCGTTTTAGAAAATAAAAGTTTAGTTCTCCCGTCTCTCTCTCTCTCATCACCGCCCCCCCCCCCATATGACTCTGTCATCACTTCATCACCCTGCATAAGGGTTGAGCAGCTGTGTCAACTTTGCAAAACGAACTGTCATAATTAACTCTTCCCGAAGCAATATGAATCTGTCAATTACGGAGACGAGTTGAACGTCTAGCATTAAAAGGTATTGAGTACTGGACACTGCCTTTCCGTATACTGACAACACCTGACAGACTCAACTCGTTTATTTTAGTTGCTGCCTCTTACAGCAGGCGTCAAACAACCTAGCTTTGGTAAGTACAAAGAGGAAACGGCGCCAGCAGAATCCCAATCTGAACGCTAGTAAAGACCTTGTACTATTGCGGGAAGTCTCAGTGAACAAATGAGAAAACTGAGTGTTTTAGCGTTAGCTACAAGTCATGACAAAACAACTTTTCACACGTTAAAATCAAGGTAAGTATTGTAGAAGCTATATGTAGCAAGCATTTGTAACATGCTTGTTGAAACATAGGAAATGTTCCTCTGGTGTCTTAATCAGGCGCTTTATTTTAATTTGTACTCTTATAGTTTGATTATTCATCTAAACTCCCGCTCATGCAGGGGATGTATTCTGCGACGATCACTTTCGGCTATACTGTCGCCTTGGCCACGGCTTTGCCATCGGCGTGCGCTGATTGGCTGGTGGAGCACTGCGTCATCCGATTTGCTCAACCAGCCAATCGGCGCGCGCCTGACGGCCGTACTATCGCCTAGGCGATACTGTCGCCGAAAGCGATCGTCGCAGAATACGTCCCCAGGAGGTACAACCGCGCACTAAAGGTTACAAGTTTGCACCGGCTGGACCGAGATCCGTCGGCAAACACTGTAAACGCTGCATTCGAGAAATAGACCGGTAAGCCGTTTGTATAAGATTTTCAGCCGGTAAGGGCCGGGAAAGCTATTTCAAAGAGCTGTCAGAAGTGTCTTATCACAGAGAATTAGAGCGAACAGACAAAAACACTTTGGGAGGCAAGCATACCCTGCTTGCACAGGGTGCCTACCAACCGGGAAAACTGGCAATTCTCAGGGATTTTGAGTAGTCTGGAAAAACTCAGGGAAAACTCAAGGAATTTGTGCCTCTATCAGGGAAAATTAGTTGTAATATTGTTGAAAGGGTCGAAAGTTGCGGTAATGCTGGCTCGAGTAACAGACAGGAATCGTAATGAATCGTCTTTGACGCGCTGTCATCGGCTGGAGGAGTGGCCAGTGTACAGTCAACGACCGACTTTCCTGATGGCCGATAATTTGGACGGCTTTGCGGCACCACCGCGTACCCCATAGAGCCAATGTATCAGAACGTCTGAAATTTCGGACGCAAGAACCCTTCGCCGTCCGATTTTCGGGACTTTTTGCCGTGACCGCAGGTCCGAAACGGCATTAATCAAAGCCACCACCGCTGCCATTTCGATTACCTCGCCGCCTCGAACCGGCGCTCTCGCACGCAGATCCGCTGGCAGCCGTAGCCACCACCGCGGCAACGCTATAGCTGCTTCGACGTTCGCTATTGAGGTTCCTGCCGTTGGGTGCCGTGTTTTTCATTGAAAGAATTCACTGCTCTCGGCAATGGCACGCACTCCACCTTTGTGGTCATCGGGATTGGCTTCGAAGCTTGGAAAGCACGGTGCGTTGCATAATGCCGGTCCCGAAAGTCAGCTTCGCCTCTGTACATAAATGTTACTTGGTGAAGCGTAAGCAAAAGCATTGCACTTAGGCATAACAAGCGTGGGATGGGGCTATTGCCACGGGACACAGTATGTATTCCTTAATTATACACGCGTGCACCCGGTATCTCATGTCACAGTACGAGCAACGATATACTTAATACGTGTGCCTACAGGCCTTCAGAGGGTTTTCGAATGTGCCTGTGGCGGTTTGAGCCTTTAAGGGCAATAAATGACATGCATTTATTTTTTCCAACTGGCTGATTTTTCGGACGCTTTCGCGGCCCCTAGAGAGTTCGAAAAATCGGACATAGACTGTGCAACCGACCAAGAAGATGCTTCAAATGTTGCGTGGGGCGAACGAGTGGCGAAAGGCGGACAAGAACAGAAAGGACCTACGCATTGAGGAATGAACGGGAAAGAAAGCGTGCTGCCGCCATTTTGAAGGAACTTGAGCTCAAGAAACTAAGTGTTGCCTGATGCCGAGATGCAGGTGTCCCTCATCCAAACTAAAATAAACTCTTTAAAGCAGTGAAACACAACACTGAGGCGTCGTGCGCGGGGTGAGAGTATGTCAAGACAGTTGAGGTTGACTTACGAGCTCCAGTGTGACAAAGTTCGGGCCTCATATCACTGAGCTTGCTATCGGTTGATAGATATAGCTCATATTCACAAATATTTGATTCTGTATGTATCTCCTTTTTATTCGCATTTGAGAATGTCCGACTCGATTTGCAATCTTTTTTCGAAGACATCTTATTTGCTGCGCGTTTACTAACCCCTCCCTTCTGTTCTCTTTTTGAATAACATAAACACTTCTCCGTAGTATTCAAAGTGGATTAAGTCGTATTTTTTATTTTTCCATATGCTTACTAGAGGGTAACAGCATCGGGCGATATGGCTTCAGCCCGTCTTGACATAAACCATCGTTCTGCATCACTCAGGAAATTTTGCAAAGGCACTCAGGGAAATCCTGGAAAACTCGGGGAATTTGGAAATGTCAACTTCGTAGACACCCCGTTGCACTCTAGCAGACGACAGGCGAGAGCCCTGTCCCTGACGTCACGCGAGCGCCGCTCGCAGCGCCCCATGTGGGCAGAGCTCGGGGCTAGTAGCTTCTGTACCTCTTGCGCAACACATGAAAGCTCTTTTCCCTACATCACTTTTTTTTTCTCAAACACTCCTCCATTCTACGGAATGCGAGTGTTGCACAGACATTTGTGCAGTATACACACGATTGCGTGAGCATAGCGGCAGGTCACGCAACAAAGGAAACAGTATTAATATCGACAGCCGGACGTTTTCAGGAATACTGCACGAGTGCGTAGCCCCCGCACTAAAACGCCCTCCAAAAAAAAAAAAAAGAACCGTTGCCGTTGGCACTTATCGCAAGTAAGCACAGCAACCGAGCTTCCACTGTGTGTCGCGTGCGTGCCTTTTACGAGCCCATGCGAAATGTCATGGTCCATGATAGCTGAGCGAAGAGCCCATTACACAGTCCTCTGAAGGAAACAAAAAATCCTCATTTCACGAACCTACTCTCTCAACGCAGCGTACAGCTCCGTACGCGCGCACCTCCTGCTCGCAGGAGACGCGAGCGGTGAATTATTTCCACGTCCACGCCTGCCATCAACAATTTATACGTAGGCGGGCAAAACGCGCAGCAACGGGACGGGCTTAGCAGGGGCGTTTGTCGCGAGAAATATATAGCGCGCGACATCGCTAGAAAGCAGACGACGTCGCGAGAGCGCAGACGACGATGCGAGAAAGCATACGACGATGTCGTCGTCGTTGCGAAGCGCGGTTGTGCAGTCCTCGCTGATGACCGTCTACGAGGCAGCGGGCGGGCCATGGTGTGGAACCGAGATCTCTCCCGTGCCTCCGTTGCCATGGGGACCAACCGGGAGTTCGGGAAGAGAATGGGGGTGGAAGGAAGCGGGCGGGGGAGAAACATGGCTGGTCGCGCGCTGGCGGCGGGAACAACGGGAGCAGCAGCGGCCCGGTCTCGGGTCTTTTATATCGACCAGCCAGCAGCCGTCGCTCCACGAGCCTTTTTTTTCTGTCTCGTTATGTTTGCTTAGACCGCGACTGAACGTTACCCCCTCGCCACTCGAGCGCACAGTGTGCAGTTCTCTCCCCTCAACCCTCCCTAGACCCCCATTTTGCCGGATTTCCTTTGTGCTCCCCGACTTTGCTTGTACGCCGCAGTCGATGGTTGTTTTCTCCGCCCATTCCAGAGCAGACGACGGCTGGCAGACTTCGGAGAAGCCTAGCGACTGACGGAGGGTCCTATATATTCCATCTGACAGAATCGGTGCACCGCTGTAGAAGCTATATAGGATACGTATTTAGACACTGGTCACTATTGCGCAAACGGAAGTAGTACCGAACTTAAACATTAGGAGAAACGTTGGCAGCAGTATATTTGTGAAATTTTCTGGCGTTCAGACGAATTTTGCGGGTTAGAGTTCTTGAACAAGGAGTCTGGCTGTCCTGACTTCGTGTGCACTCGCTCGCTGTTAAACCGTAAGTTTACTAGAGCGGACAGAAAAACTAGACCTTGTAGTTCGGTAACAAGTCTGTAACTGTAATAAGTATGTTGCAAACCGTACTCCTTATGGCTAAAAGAGCTCGCACAAACAGGTTCTCACCAATCCCACGCAACTTAGTTCATGCACCACGCCTTGCGTTTTGCTGCATCGCCTGCTAACTGCATTCGAGAGCAGACGACGACACTATCACACAGCTTTGTGCGTAGTGAAATGATTCGTCAAGTAGGCCCACCCGCTATATCCGACCTAACCTGCAAGATAAATCCATGTTTGCGCGGCATTGCACGCTTTTATTAGGAAACGTGCAGGCGGTGCGCATAGGGAGCTGCAGAACCCTCGCTGTCATCACGCGCGGCTACGTCTCGTCTTCGGCGCTGTGTTGCTGCCGCTGCCGGCTCTTTTGTTCTAAAGGCGGACTTTTGCTCTCGGTTTACGCTTGCTGCGTTGCAAGCGCATGCGACAAGCGGGGAAGGGGATGGGAGTAGGAAGGAGGCGGTGGGGGTAGGTGCTCCCGCTTCGGTTTCCCGTTCTCCTTTTCGGCTTGACGTATATGCGCTGTAAACAGACGCCCGAGAATTTCGAGGCGGCGTGAATGAATAATTCACGGCGGACTTGTGGGCATTGACAGAGTGAGCGAGGAATAAAGTGAAAAGAAGAAACACTATTCGGATGGCTAGAGTTGTGTGTTTCAGATATACGGTGGCATAGCGAGCGGCGCGAAATGTCTCGATTTATTACGCTACGCTTTACGAACGGGAGCACAGCTCTGCCTAGAGCAGGCAGTGGACATGTTGCTGAACAATATGGAATAATGCGTACGGCAAGTACTAGTTTCACAGCAGAATATCAACACGTTGACGGGGAAACAGAGAGTCATTCTGAAGTATATACCGACAGGCTGATGACACAGCTATTTTACGTATGCTTTACGGCGAAGGATATACCGCTGTACCGGATGCATTTCGGTATAACGCTATACGTGTGTGTATATACGTGTGTGTATACGTGTGTGTGTATATAGCTCAGCACGCCTGCAGAGACTTCGAGAAAACCAGAAATTCGAATAAACCGGCTTTGTCATAGCGAATGGCGTCAGTAAGTACGCGACATCGATTTCAAGACGACACACTCAAATAAGCAGGCTCTGGCATAGTGGTGGCTCAGGGGCCGAAGGCGAAACCGCAACCTCGTGATCAGGTGAGCCGAGCCGTAGCCGCCGATCACGAAACCTCAGACGGGTCAAGCTACATCCATGGCGTAAAACTTTCATAGCCTCTGTGTCCTTAAAAAATGAATCAGGGTGATTAGGATGCAGTATGGATTAGATGGCAAACTCGTTTAGAGGATCAGAGGGCAAACTAGTTGGCTCCTGACAGAGGCTTCCCTTATTCACCCTGTGTTGGTCAATTCAAACGTCACCATCCCCCTGTGATTTTATGACGAAGACAGGCTCTTGTAGAGTAGTAGTCAACACTTTCTTTATCCTTTTTAAACGAAAGGGGCAATGGGGTAGAGGAGGGGAGGGGTCTACTCGTAGTAGTCCTGCGCCACCCTCCCAGCCCACGAAACGCTGGGCCCTGACAGATACTTCCCTTGTTCACCCACTGTTGGTCAAGTCAAACGTCACCATGTTTCTGTGACCTCTTGAAGAAGGGAGGTCCACTTCTGAGTGAGACTTCCATTGTTCACTCACTGTTGGTCAATTCAAACATCATCGTCTCCCTGTGACCTCTTGATGAAGACATCTTGCTGAAAGATTGGCTGCAGGCTTATGACGAAACGTCGGTTCCTTTTTAATTGCACACTGTTGAGCAATATTATGCAGACTACGGGCGCTGCAAGAAGGACTTAATTATTTCCCAGTATAGGCAAATAGCCTGGAAACGAGGACTACGGCCTGAAATTATTCTTACGTAGAATTTCTTTTTGACGACCACGATGGCCCCGAAAAACAGCTAAAACATTCCCAGTGCTTTGGAAGATAAAGGAACGCCTAAAAGCGCTGGCAATGTCACAGATAGCTAGGTTCCGTCTAGTTGAGCTGTCTGTTTTTAGCCCTGAAGTAATAATAGGGATAATAGAATAGTGGGGCAGAAAGGTGTGAGATAATATTGAGCACATGCATTCTTGAAGGGCACGTAAGATTTGCTACAGCAGCCCTTTTGCTTTCCGCCCCATTCGGAATGTGGCCGCCGCGTTCGGAAATCAAATAATCTACATCTACTTCAGTAGCAGAATTACCGCATAGACTCGTGTAAGCGCCGCACTTTCTTGTTCACAATTTTG
Source organism: Dermacentor andersoni (assembly GCF_023375885.2). Classification (NCBI taxonomy): domain Eukaryota; kingdom Metazoa; phylum Arthropoda; class Arachnida; order Ixodida; family Ixodidae; genus Dermacentor; species Dermacentor andersoni. Next base: position 30,879,494 of record NC_092822.1, read on the forward strand.
ACGAGGTGCGGCACTTACGGTTCAGTCCCGTCTAAGGGCCGCTGCTAGACAGCTCTAGATGCAATATGCCGCTACTAGATGATTCTCGTCACCTAATAGGGGCGAAAATTCGCCGATGCGCGAGCGCGCGGCATCGGGGCACCGAACGCGATTGCTTCTCCACTGCACATTTTCCCCACAAAATTATGGGCTGCCAGGTTGGGGGTGCGGCCCTTACACGAGTCTTTACGGCAGAATGGCAATCTGGGTGAGTTGGTGATTTGACATCTTTGGAAACAAGAACACGGTGTTCAACATACGAAAGACAAAGAAACAGGCAAGACTGAGGCAATTGTTCGTTTTTCGTTCATTTTGGGAAGCTAATTTCGAAAGTGCCATGAACACTGAGATTAACAACAAGTGATGCGCTCGTTATAACAGAGCTTTAGCATTCCGCTACAGTTTCCCCCATGTGCCAGTATTGAGCGTGCTGTCCGAGCGGCGCCATGAACGCTTGGAGCGGATTAGCTACAGCACGCACGAAGCTGGCAGATGGCTGGAGCGGTAATTGCGTAGTGGAGCGGAATGCTAAAGCTCCCTATTTTCAGATTGTGCGTCTTCAAACCAATACTACAGTTGACACGCATATTTTCAACTGCGACACAGAAACAGGGACGCGGCACAAATAAAGCAAAACTAAAGAAAGAAGAAGAGAGAACAAGGGAATTTGTACACAACGGCGCTGTGATCTTGTGGTACTCTTTCTCCGTGCCGTGTCTGTGCCTTCGCCCTGTAGTTGCGCGTCTGTTGGCGCGTCTTTCTGCGCGTCTGTATAGGAGGTGCAAAAAAAGGTGTTTTCTCGACACCCGTGGTCCGCAATTCATTTACTGACGGGCGCATACACCTGCACTTGTCTTTGAACACTTTCTCAGCCCCCTCAATATTTTGTCGAGCGCAGCGCCATCAATATTTTGGCAAATCTGGAATAAAAAATTTCGTCTAGCCGTCTGGGTCTGTATAGTCTTTTCGATAATCCGTGTCTTTTGCACCGTTCGCGCAGCATAAGGCAACTAAACCAACTATAACCTGATTCATTCATTTTCATGAGATGCTTTAAGGACACAATTGCATCATAACATCTGGATCCCTATCCTCTGATTACTTGGGACCCGTTCACCGAATGACTATGTCAGTGACTGATCCGTATAATTAAGAAATAAAGGCATATTGGAGTCAACCACCTCGAAGGTATACGTTTCGGGGATGCCGCGACGTATAAGGGACAGAGCTCGGGCGAGCCCAAACTCCTGCACACTGCAGGAACAGGGCTCGTCGAGGGAGCTATAGGAGCGTCGGCGAAGGTTTGGAGGGGAGGACGGGAGGGTCGGGATGTAGCGGTCCGATGGAACGCAGGAGGGTGGCCGCGTTGCCCCTGGCAACGGAGGAGGCAGCGCGGCGCTGCAGCACACAGAGGCCGGATGCCGGCGGGCAGCCGTGCGCGCACCTCGGAATCGATACTATACGCGACTGTAACGGGTTCAATTTCGAGAGCCGCGCGAGAACTCCAGGCGGCAGAACCCGCCCGGTCCCAGCGAGCGAGCGGGCAAGCACAGCGGGTGCGGGGGGGACCTGCTGTATGGCAGAGCGGCGGCTCGCTGTGTCCGGTCGGGCGCAGAACGGTGTACCGCATCTGCTCGCCACACAACTGTCGTGCGCTACAATGCGGGGACGTATACTTCCGAACCGCCCCCCTCACTACCATGTGTGGATCTACGGTCGGCACACCATGTAGATCCGCAATGAAGGGAGAAAGCGAGTGCTGCTCTCATCTGGTTGTGCTCACGGCTTTTTTTTTTTTTTTGCTTTAAGACCTGCCTTTCGATCAGTTTATGCTAGTAAATTTTTTTTCTAGCGCTGTTGCACCTGTAGCACTGCAGTATTCCATTCCTGGGAATATAAAACGACATGCTGGCTTATGCTCTTATGCCACGAATATTAAGGTGCAAGGCTTTCGGGTGGACGATTGGCTGAGCTTCAAGGCTGCAGCAACTAAAAGGCTTAACCGATATGTTCCATACCACAGATCCTTGCTGAACATTTAGAAGGGAACAAGCTGGGTATGGTACCATCATAGGAAATAAAAAGGCGGACAAGTCGAAAACGATTGGAATGCACCGATGCTTTTCTAAGTTTGCCCGAGTCTGTAACCATGCATGGTTTAAAATTTAGGCTCCAAGACGCTCACCTGGGACTATCGATAATGCTTCAAAGCCTGCTACGAAGTGATTGCGCATCGCACTTCTATGCATTTATGCTAGACAGATGTTATGGTCAGTATTTTCTTGCTCGTGTTTCAGTTTATGCTGAGAGTGCACAGGAGATACTAACATGTTTTGTTCCACAGAGCTAACTTTCGCACTAATGCACTGTCGTGCGCATCGTCTCTTCCAAAAAATTATGATTTGCCATGTCATTCCTCGTGGCTTGCCTACAGCCTGCACTGATTGCCACTGTACTTGACTGACTTAGTAGTGTACACGTTCAAGTATGTTTATGAGGACTATGCGCTGACGTCGGCTCAGGCGCCAGGATGGTGTGTATATAGTTATAGCACAGTGAATAACGCTGGTTATCTCGGTTGGGCTATCTTCAGAAGCGCTGTCGAAGCTCCGAATACGACAACAATATGGCGTCTGTGATGTCACGTGACAAACTCCATAGACGTGCCGGCGCAGGGAAAGAATGAATACCAGCGAATGCAGCGCCATCGCTATAGGTCTGATCACTACGTGCGCTCACGATAAAGCTGGTGCATGGTCTACGCATTTTCGGAAACATACGGTGCCTTTTATAAATTTTTAATCAGTACATCGGACAAAATGATAGACAAGCTGCAAGTTTGTAAAGAGGCATCTGGAGCACAGGCAGAATAAGCAGACGATTACGTTAAGGGGCACTGAGACAAATAATTTGACCTCATTAGTAAGTTACACTTCTCCAATAACGAAAAAGCCACTCTCACTTTGAGAAAAGGCGTGCTGAGCCAGGGGAGACGCAAAAAATGAAATGAAGATGGCGGCCAGCTTACTGTGACGTCATGGCTTTTGGCGGCGTCTGCTCTAGCTTTGTTATTTTTTTAACGGTATATACGGACTGCACTGCATTCTAAAAGAGCCAAATACTCAAATTTACAAGTTTGTACACTAATGCAGAACAGCCAAAGCTCGAGGAGATACATTGAAATCCGTGACGTCACATCGACGTACCAGCGCCGGCGTCTCGGCGCGAAATTCGAAACGTAGAACTAGTTTCGTTTTCTATTCTAGTAATCAACTTACTATTGCGAAATTAATCTAAATAGAGTGTTGAAAAAATATTTTACCTGTCTAAACTGATTCAGTGTTTCTCTTTAGTGGTTTGCTTGGTAGTTAACAATTGCTTTCTTCGCTGTTAATTCACCGCTTTTAGCAATAACCTTTGCCGAGGAAATGTCGAAAACATGGCTATTTGTGTTGACTTTGCCGCAAAGAAAGTTCGTGCCATTAGAACCGATAAACATTTTTTTATTGCGACAGCAATTATGTAGACTCTCCAGGCGCATTTCTGCCGTCGGCGTCGCCGTAATGTTCTATATAAAGTCCGAAGGCGATAAAATAGTCGCCGCGCCCCGTATGCTATATGTGCGAGTGAAGGCGTGCGGGGGTGAGCCGGCAATCGCGGCTCTATCTCGCACACACAAGCGAGGAAAGCGGTGAAGAAGCGCGCCGTCTTCTGTCGTGCGCAAACCTCCGGTAGGGGGGGTTGGGGGGGGGAGGGGAGTGTTCTACTCCGGGCGCCCGCGCGTGCCCGCCCGGGGCGCTGTATTTTGAAAGCCATCGGCGACGGGGACAGAGTCCGGCCGCGCGCTGTGTTTTCGCTGCTTATAGTTCGCGTTGATGCGAGACGTAGCAGGAAGGTCAGTTCGCTCGCTGCTGCTACCGCGCTTCCTCGCTCCAGCATTTTGACATCGAGTTCTCGCGGTCATCGAGTGAGATGTGTTCATGTTCGCTTCTGTGCGTGTGACACAATGCTTGTTAGTTTGGTTGGTATGCCTATGTGTGTACAAGTTTATACGGCGGATAAAACTACTACCCTTACTTCGTATGCTGTCCACTAATTTTCTATCGCAATCGGTGCTTCGCTCTTCAGGCGAAACTGCGGCTTTTTTTCTTTTTTGCTTCACATCTTCGTGACGTCAGGTTCTGGTGAGATATCAGCCACGGTGATAGCCGCAACTAGTACTTTTTAGCCCAAAGTGAGCCCTAGCAGGTAGCCGTGTCGGAAATGTCTGCGTCGAAGAAAGCACTATAGTTGGGTGTCGAAAGAAATCCGCGCGTTGCAAGGAGCACTAGCATGAAATTGAAACTGTTTTTGAGTACTGCGGACCTGAATTTAGTGCCGGTGTGTTGAGTTGAAACTTTACTGAGCTAAATAAATTGTTAGAATAATTAAAGGAGCGCTGAAGAAGGAACACAGGTGAAATTGTTGCCAAGTTTACCACTGTTTTGCAAGTCCTGCTCATATTTCAGTGGCATAATACAGAATGGCGTGTGATGTACCTAATTTTCCGCGTTAGATATCTGATTAGGTGCCTTTTGTAGACTCGCAATATCGTATTTATTCCTGAGTTACATTGTAAACATGTTTCTTTGGCTTCGTTATTTATATTATTTTTTTTATTTCCGAGCATTTGTTCTAAACTTTTGATTGTCTAAGTGCAAAAATTCCTTGAGTAAGTAGATTTTATCTGTTTTGAATGCGACGATTCTAATCAGAAATAGGTAGTACGGCGGATTTATAGAAAAACGATTTCTCCGTGCCCGTGTATTTTGATAGCAGCCCTATCCTGAGGTGAGACATCTTCATAAACTATTACCAGGGGCTGTATCTCGCCTGTTCACTGAACGTCAGCTTGTGACCCTGCTTTTTGCGAACCGCTTGACAAGGACAGAGACAGAAATTATGAGAAGTTCGAAAGGAACAGACATTAGGGAAGATACGCTACAGACGGGTCGATACGGTAGACTGCTTTCGCAGGGTTCGGCGCAATTTTCCGAGGAGGCAGGCACCGGGCTAGCTGCAGAGTATCAACAGAAGCACCGGAGGTTCGGACCCTTTGCCCAGCGCAATATTCACGCCCCGTGGACACGGCTCTGCCCGGTGTGGCTCCGAGGGCGAGTGTACGCCCCTGTTCCGTCTCAAGGATTTCCGTTCTCGTCTTACAGTTCACGCCACCGCAATTTCGGTGCGTCGCTTTGAGAGTGCGAGAAGATTGCTCTGCTGTGTCACGTCGACTTGTTGTTTACGTGCGGCTGTGCGCCTTAGCACGCGTGCGTGCCTGTTTGTCGAAGTGAGTGAGTGAGTGAGTGAGTGAGTGAGTGAGTGAGTGAGTGAGTGAGTGAGTGAGTGAGTGAGTGAGTGAGTGAGTGAGTGAGTGAGTGAGTGAGTGAGTGAGTGAGTGAGTGAGTGAGTGAGTGAGTGAGTGAGTGAGTGAGTGAGTGAGTGAGTGCGTTTGTGTATGCGTGCGTGCGTGTACGAGAGCGAGTGAGCGTGTCTGTGTGTGTGAGATAGAGTGAGTGAAAGTGTATGTGTGTGTCTGTGTGCGTGTGCGAAAGTGTGAGTGAGTGAGAGAATGAGTGAAAGTGTATGTGTGAGAGTGAGTGTGTATGTGCGTATGTGTGAGAGTGAGTGAGCGAAAGTGTATGTGTGTGTCTCTGCCTTGTGTGTGCGTGTGAGAGAGTGAGTGAGCCAGCGAGTGATTTGAATGAACTATGCTGATACAGATTTCTTTTTTTTGTTTAATAGAGGCATTTCTTCTGTATCGGTGTTTTTCTGACATCAACTTGTATTTCTAATCATGATTTGGAAGATTAGCGTAGAAAACACACGCAAGAGGACCGAAAAGGACAACCCGAATTTCGCTTTCGTTCGACACAGAATTCCTTATATACGTAAAAAGCAATAGTGTGGCGCTGGTGTATATATATACATACACATATATATATATATATATATATATATATATATATATATATATATATATATAGATATATATGGGAGATGCACGCACACTGGCCCATAAAGCATGGGAATGTTGGGTAACACATGACTGTGGCTAAACCACATCCATCTAGCTGGCTTGGAACGGCTTTGCGACTTGCAAATTGGTCATTTTCAACGAAATGTGCAACTATTCGCAATGATTTTATGTGTGTTCAGACACTTATTGCATTTATACATTTAGACATATATTACCGTCTGGAAATTTAGAAACCGAAAGCGTGATTAAAAATAAAGGTACGCGAACATCTGCAGCAACAAGCATGAGGAGTAGGAAAAATCCCTTAATGTACTTATCAATAACATGGTAACTGAATAACCACAGCGCCTTGGCTTTCTGCAGTAATTTCATTGGGAAGCTATATGGTATCTCTGTCACCCTTTCAACCTTTCAAATCATGAATCCTTCCTAACTTTCTAATCTTTGTCATTTTACAATTATTGTTCCTCGCTCTCTTTCTCTTTCTACCTCACTCAGTTTGAAAGAAACGGTGAGTCTGAATGCTTGTGTATGTCTAGTGCGCTCGCTTTGAGTTGCCGTTCGCGCGAGTGCGTATGCGTTTGTGTCTGGCATATGAGCGCGCTGAATATGCGTCGCTTCCCTCTCCGTTACTTCAAAGAAATGCCGTCTGCTTCCTCTGCTTGCTACTTCTGCAGATACCGCTTACTCTCTGCGCTGTTATAGCTGCCGGCCAGAATGTGCTCGCGCTAGAGTATTCATATGCGTTCGCTGTGCACGTTTGCCTTTACGTCTGCTACAGAACCCGAAAACAATAATACTTCTGTTCATCTCTCCACACGCATACACTTCGCGTAGTCCCGTTTTATTTTCGCGTTCAACCTGCTGCTGTTTTTGTTTCCCGTCTGCTTCTGGAAGTGCGGTTGGTTGTGCAGACGAGCAGCCTCTTTTGCGTTTCAGTGCAACGTCTCTCCCGGCCACTTCGTGAAACCTCCAGTAATGATCGAAACACAAAGCCCGACATGGGTCTCAACATATAAGATGACTACAGTCACGTGAAAGACAGCGGGTCGTACATATAGCACCGTATATTACCAGGACGCTGGGGTACCGCGGCGGTTTGAACAATGGCAGCTCTCGAGCGAACAAGTGGTCAGCGAACGAAAGAAGATTGAGCCAACGTTTTGATAAGAGCTCCGTCATGAGGTGATAGGAAAATGAAGGCTTTTCAGTAGATGAACAGTGGGCTAACAAGCGAAGCCACAAGCCGACGTTAACGTTTCGACAAGTTATCTTCTATAAATTAACGAGCTCTCAGCTGAGACTTCCCATGTTCACCCTCCGTCTTCCCGTGACCTCTTTGTCTTGCTTAGTCCTTCTGAGAGGTAGCTTTCGGACGTAATCCTCCATCAAATAATGCTTTTGAGACATTCGTATAATCCCCTTTGAAAATTGAACCACGAGTTTCCAAAGCTGTTACTCATTGAATAAAAGACAACACTAAAACTATGTTAAAATATGGTAGACCAAATTATGAATCTTCTCAAAGAACTTTCTGCGGCTAATGAAAAAATCTCAGAAAGACGCGTACATCAAACTCAAGGACATCCAGTCGAATATCACAGATGTCAAATGACGGTGGTCACAAATTGAGCAGCACCTAGAAACGGTAGACAGCGTTCACAAAGATGTATCCACAGTGCGCACGCTTGTGCAGGAAACTCGGGATCAAGTTCGAACCACTGAACTGAAACAAATTGAACAAGCCAATCTTGCCGTGGATGATCTGAACAACCGAATGCGGCGGAAAAACCTTATATTCAAGGGTATTCTCGAGGAAGGAACTGAGAAGTAGAATTACAGGGAAAAACTCATTACAGAGTTTATAACAAAAACATTCGACATGCAGCCTAGTGGTATTGAAAGGGTTCACAGATTGGGACAGGAAAAGCCGGGATATAATCGCCCTATAATAGTGAAGTTTTTGAAGTTCAAGGATAAAAACAATGTCCTGAGGAATATAACAGCGAGTCGGCCTAGTTGGAACAGATTCATCTTAAAACTTTTTGTGCGCAAACAAACAGGGACAAAGAATAGGGGCAACACAAGGACGAGCGCTTTCCTTGTGTTGCCCCTATTCTTTGTCCCTGTTTGTTTGCGCACAAAAAGTTTTAAGATGAATCCTGAGGAATGCATTCAAGCTTAAATACGTTGCATCTGCTCGGGTATGGGTAGAAGAGGACTTTTCACCCCGCTTGCGGCAGATCAGAAATAAACTCCGCGATTTTGCTCGGACTAACCACTGCCCAAACGAAAAATTAAAGCTAGTTATTGATTAACTAATTTTTGCCAGTAAGCACTATACATTTGATTCCTCGGCCAATAAGGTGGTAGTTCTCTCATACCACCAGACACGTAGAAAAAAAAGAATGAACATGAAGATACCCATACGAATAACACCTTGTCAATCATAGTATCAAATTTCCGAAGTCTATTAAACAAACAAGATCATCTGCAAGCCTTTATTGAATGGGGTTCTGCATGTTACCGAAACGGTACCGCAACTTGGTTGTGCTCTGATGTAGCTGACAGCGAACTATGGCTTTCGAATAGTTTTTGCTTGTTTAGAAAAGAGAGAACGACATCTCGACGCGGTGGCGTCATAATTGCTGTAAATAAGAAGTTCAGTGCGCATCTTGTTGACGCTTTTCCTGTCCTGGAAATATTGTGGATCACACTCCATTTATCGCCGTCTGTAACTTGCGTTATCGGGGTTTGCTAGCGACCACCCAGTTCTTCCGCTGACTTTGTTGAATGTCTTCATGATTCTTTAAGCATTATTCAAAACAGGTATCCGTCATCGGAAATAATACTTGCAGGCGACTTTAACTTCCCTGAATTGACTGGCCGACATGCAGACCCGTCGAGGACGCAAGAAGGCATGAATGTAGGCAGTTTCTTTATGTTCTTTCTTTGTTTAGTTTGAGCCAAATGGTATCATGTACCACGCGTGGTGTTTCAGTTCTAGAACTTGTATGTATGTATGTATGTATGTATGTATATATGTATGTATGTATGTATGTATGTATGTATGTATGTATGTATGTATGTATGTATGTATGTATGTATGTATGTATGTATGTATGTATGTATGTATGTATGTATGTATGTATGTATGTATGTATGTATGCATGCATGTATGTATGTATGTGTGTGTGTCTGTGTATGTGTATGTATGTATGTATGTATGTATGTATGTATGTATGTATGTATGTATGTATGTACTTACGCGTCCTTGACTGCATGAGTGACCACAATGTTATCTACTGTGAGTATACCGTAAAATATGAAAAGCCTCGTAATGCAAAGAAAACCATATACGATTACAGCAGAGGGGATGTACGCGCACTAAATATTGGCCTACTAGCATTTTCTACGCAGTTTTTAACGACCTTTTCCGAGCGTGATACAAAGGTAAATTGGCAGATCTTTCAAAGGACGCTCACTGAACTAATGGAAAGATATATTCCAAGAATTACTATCACATCTTCAAATAAAAACACGTGGTTCGCAACACATGTTAAGCGGTACATTAATAATAAGAAAATAATGTACTCCAAGGCAAAGCATTCGACCTCTGCCGACGATTGGGAATGCTATCTCGAACAGGCAAGACTGCGAAGCAGAAATTGAAGCAGCGAAGGAAAAGTTTTACAAATACGACTTATCACAAATGTTAAAAAACAACTGTAAAAAATTTTGGGAAGTAGTAAGTCCGAAACCATTGTCATCATCCCTTGTGTCGATAATGGAAGACGGTGAGCCTCTTCTGCAGTCCGATGTTGCGGAAGAATGAAACACTTTTTTCTGTTCGGTTTTCACATCAGAAGGACCAGTGCCACCAGATATGAACTTTTTCAGCTTAAATAATTCAATGAATGACCTCATAGTCACTCGCTAAGGTGTAGAAGCAGCTATAGATCGTCTACCCGTTAATTCGGCACCCCGACCAGATGAGATCTGCGCAAGATTGCTAAAACTTACAAAACCAGCTACATCACGTATCTTGGTTGCTATTTTTCAACAGTCAGTTGATACAGGAGCGTGCCTGACGCCTGGAGGAGCGCACGCGTGACTCCCATGTTTAAATTTGGTGATCCCTCCTTAGCTTCAAACCACAGGCCCATTTCACTAACAAGCATATGTTGTAAATTACTAGAGCACATCATATCATCCACCGTCATGAAAGTTCCAGCAGATCACAATTTCTTCTCTAGCAATCAGCATGGTTTCCTCCGTGGTCGTTCCTGTGAAACTCAACTATTCGAATTGGTAACTGACCTCCGTGAAGCCGTTCATGGTGGACTAAAAATAGATGCTATATTTATTGATTTTGCAAAAGCATTTGACAAAGTTCCGCACATCCGATTATTACTGAAGCTAACGAATCTTAACATAAACCGTAGGATTATAAATTGGATAGCTAATCTTTTAACCAACCGAAGTCAATCAGTCTACGTGAATGGGTACTCATCTTCACTTTCGCATGTAAAATCCGGTGTGCCACAGGGTTCGGTCCTGGGTCCAATATTGTTTCTAATCTATATTAACGACATAGGAAGCACTTTATCTTCTACTATCAGGTTATTCGCAGACGACTGTATCATCTACAGACGAATTAGTAACGCCGAAGACGAGAACTCATTACAGGTAGACCTCGACAAACTCGCATTTTGGTGTTGCCAGTGGCAAATGGAAGTTAACATTTCTAAAACTAAGGCGATGACGTTCACGAGAACACATAACCCGGAATTGAGCTACTACATGATTCAGGCAATCCCTGCTGAGAAAGTATACACATTTAAATATCTCGGAGTTCATTTATCCTCTGATTTGTTTTCGAATGAGCACATTAATACCATAACCAGTAAGGCATCCAAAACACTCGGCTTCATTAAACGTAACTTATACTTGGCGAACTCTGCTACTAAGTTACTAGCATACACTACGCTTGTTCGTTCAAAGGTAGCGTACGCATCTAGTATCTGGAATACGCATCAAGCCTATCTGATCGATGAGTGAGTGAGTGAAGGAACCTTATTGCAGGTCCGGCGAGGACGCGAACTCTTCGCGCACCCGGCTAGTCCCACGTCGGGATCGGCAGGCCTAGCCCACCGGCCCGGTCGCGGGCACGCCGGACAGCCAGAATTTGCTTTTCTAGATCGGGGCTACGCAGAAGCGAGTCCCACTCCTCCTTGATGAACCTGGGGTATGTTGACCCATACTCCCAGAGCACGTGCAGTGGAGTGGAGGTCTGCCCGCAGGACGGGCAGGCGTCGTCGCGATACACGTCGGGGTAAGCCTCGTGGAGAACGGACAGACACGGATATGTGCTGGTCTGTAGAAGTCTAAGCGAAACGGCTTGTGTCCTATTCAACTTGCAGGGGAAGGGATGGAAATACCCTCCTAGACATGTAGAAAAATTTAATAACCACGTTGTGAGTAACAGGAGCGTCCCTGTGGCCGTAGAGAGGAGGGGAGTCAGCGCTCCTTATAGAGGAAGCGCTGTCGGTGAGGTCACGCGGAGCCTCGTGAGCAGACTCATTGAGGTTCGGGGGAGCACCTTCGACCGACCCTACGAGAGCGGGTAACCAGTGAATTGAATGATGTGTGAGATCATATGGACCCGAACCGCTAAGAAGACGAGCAGCTTGCTTGGCGATGCAACCCTTCTGAAAAGCCCTAACTGCCGTTTTGGAATCACTATAGATCTCGGACCCACGACCGTCTAGCCGGGCGAGGGCGATGGCGGCTTGCTCGGCGACTCCGAGGTCTGAAGTGCGAATCAAGGCGCGATTGGAAGACTTGCCGCTGGAGTCGACCACAACGACGGCAAAGGTCTTCCCGTCGCTGTACTCCGCGGCGTCGACGAAGCTTGCTCTAATGTCTCGTTGCTTGATGTGTTTGAGGATGGCTGCTGCTCTGGGCTTGCGTCTGCCCTCTTTGTGGACGGCATGGACGTTTCGGGGCACAGGGGCCACTACGAACTTGTCTCGAATGCACCTAGGGATCGGGGTACTGTGCATCGGAAATCCCGTAGGGTGGTAACCCAGCTCTTCGAGGATGCGTTTACCTGCCGCTGTGGTGGTCAGGCGAGTGAGTTGCGTGCGTTCTTTGGCTTCGGCAATCTCCTCGGTGTTGTCATGTACCCCCAGCTTCAGGAGATCCTCGGTATGGGTCCTGGTCGGTAGCCCGAGAGCCCTCTTGACTACTTTGCGGATGAGAGCGTTGAGCTTGTCTTGCTACGCTCTGAGCCAGTTTTGCATAGAAATCGTGTACGTGAGGTGGCATAGTACGAAGGCATTGATCAGCCTGAGGAGATTGTTTTCCTTCATGCCTCGGTGCCGGTTTGCGATTCTGCGAACAAGGCAGAAAGCGTTGTCCGTCTTTGCGATGATCTTGTGGAGAGCCGTTACGTTTCCACCGTTGTATTCGACAAACATACCCAGGACCCGAATAACGTCGACCCTGGGTATCACGCCCCCGTCACAAGCGCGAAGACTGATGGTGCTTTCGGAGACGGGCTTCCAATCTTTGGGTCTACCTCCTTTCCCTTTTCTATAAAGCAGAAGCTAGGTCGACGGATCCCCGTCGCGGCGGACAGGCAGGTACTTCTGTATGAGTTTTGAGACGAGTTCATCGACCGTGTGAGACCTGGTGGCTTCGTGAAGAGCCCGGGCCAACGTATGCCTCTGATTTGACGTTGAGCCGCTTTCGTCGAGAAGGTGCTTCAGCATACCCCAGGATTTGCCGTTGCGCATCTGTCCGTCGATGGATTCGCAGAGCTCGGCCCACTGCTGCTGGCATAGTGCCTTGAAGTGGTCATGATGACCTTGTTGAGCTCCGAGTTCTTCTTTCGGAGTTCGCGATTGAGCATTTGACCCTCCCATCGGCGGAGCAGAGCGTTTTTGGTCTCGATCAGGTTGGCTAGTCTGCTGTCCATCCGCTCGACGTCGAGATCGGTTTCCACTTTTTTGGTGGCCGCGGAAGCGTCGCTCCGGATGCATTCACACCATTCTTCGAGAGTGGCGGCCGCCCTGGCTTTCCCGGGTTCTTCGCGAATCTTGCGAAAATGGGCCCAATTGATGAACGGGAATTCCCTGACCCTACTCCGAGACACCTTGAAGTTGGTCTCGAGAATGTAGTGGTCGCTGCCGAACTCCATCGCGGTGTTCTCCCAGCCCACGTTCTCGACGTTCCTGACGAAGGCTAGATCGGGTGTCGAGTCCCGAGTGACGGAGTTGTCGATGCGCGTAGGAAGATCCTTGTCAGTGACCAGAGCGAGGTCCATCTCGTTGGCGTCTTGCCACAGGTTGGGCCTCTTGGTATAGTGTCGTAGACGTGACCCCAGGTACCGTACGGTGCGTTGAAGTCGCCGACGACGACCTAGGGTCGAGGGCCGGCCAAGTTGGCCGCTTTCTTGATAATGGTCTTGAACTGCTGGCGCGAGTCTCTGCGGTTGCTATAGTGATCGAGGACGAACACGCTGTTTCTGCGCTGATTCCGCTGCGGTACGTCGAGCGGGATCTCAACCATGACATATTCGATTCTACCACTCGCCAGCCTGAGGTCGTGGGTGAGATGAGTTAGCCTTTTAGCGATCAAGGTGCAAATACCTCGCCCCCGGGCCGGCCCGACACGGCCCTGTAGCACTGGAGCGAGGCGGCGGACGGAGATTAATGTTTCCTGGAGAGCACTGACCTGAGGTTTGACAGCGAAAGACCTGAAAAACTGCTGCAGAGGGGCTTTTTTGTTAGAATACCCCCTTCAGTTCCATTGCCAAATGCGAAAACTCTCTTTGGATCTATCCATTATGGCTGACCGGACGGACTACCACCTAACGGGGCAGTTAGGGCTGCGCAAAGACTGGGACCTCCTGTCACCGCTCTGGTGGGATACTGAAGCCTAGCTTCCTTTAGTATGGCGGGAACGGTTAGCGGTTATCTGATCGATCAACTCGAAGCAGTACAAAATAAAGCAGCAAGACATATCACAAAGAAATACTCGCGAAACTACAGTGTTACGGATATCAAGGAATCACTTTCATTGCCCTCTCTTCAAAACCGTCGACTAATAACATTGTTATCACATTTTCACGCGCTTCATCATAGTAAATCCCTGTTCCGCGAATCTTACATCAATGCAGCTCGTAGTACTCTTTAGCGTTTTGATCACCGATTTAAAGTGCAACCTTTTTTGGCTCGCACTAATCTGTATCGTCATTCACCATAATTACTTTTGGCAAGATATCATTGGAATAAACTACCGAGGGACATTGTATCTGCCGTTAACTATGATGCTTTTGTTAACAAGTAGAAGATTTTCCTAAATGTGCGATTATTTCCGTGTTGAGTGCTTAGTTGCGTATGTTATTCTTTCTGTACATAATTATGTCACTGTATCTTACCAATGCTCTTTCTTTACACGTTTGTAATTGTAGCTGGCTTCCTCCTATGTAATGCCCGAATGGGCCTTTAGAGTATGTGAATAAATGAATAAATAAATGAATAAATTGCACCTTCTGAGACACCTAGAGCGGACAAAATTGGTAGGAAGATTAAAGCGGTCCAAGGAACTTAAATTCTATTCGACCGCTATATTGCGGTCGCAACATTGACGCACATGCGCATCCCGTCCTTGAACAGCTCGGAGGCCTCCGGAGAAGCGCGGTGCGTTTGGGCTGCAAAAGCAACGACGCCAAGCAGACGCGCCGTAGCGTTCTGCTAATCGGGTTTTGCGGAATCGGCGAGGCAGCCCTTCGGGTTCCACTGTCGGCCCGAGTGTTGGGCGTTCCTGCTGTGGGAATTCCGCACCGTGGTGCATGCACTGGTGTGAGCGAAATGGACAGTAAACGTCAACGTAAATCTACGTAATCCTTTCATCGGGCACTAGCAAACGCTGTGGGTCTTCCGTCGGTCTCATCTCGTGCACCATCGCGGTGTGACGCCGGTAACGCCTTAAAACAAAGAAAAAAAAAACTCAGTCACCTTCTACTCTGTGAAGAAAGATGACCAACGAAGCTGTGTATGTGAGCCCCGTAATGGCGAACTGCACCTCCGCCGCGGGTCGGCCCGGCATTCCACCATCCTCGGGATTTTTTTTTTTTTTCTGCATGCGGACATGATAGTGTGGAAAGTAGCCCTTGACAGCTTGGCTGTAAAAACTTGCAAGACTGCCGTTGTTTCTTTAAGGTGTTAGCATGGAATGTCAAAGTGGGCATGTGTGTGAAGTTACACTGACGGTGGTCTGCTCCAATTACAGTCGTACTGCAGTTGCCCTTCGCTCCTTCGAGCTCCTTCGCTCCTGCACGCCTGCCGACTGAGCGCCTGAACAACACTTTGCAATGTGGTGAACGCGGTTTAAATCATGGATCCAGGAACTAAAAGAGCTGCGACTTAATGCTAACGCTTTTCTCTGGCAGTTGCCGCTACATTGACACTGATTTCTTTCTTTCTTTCTTTTATGCGATAGTGTCAAAATGGCTCCTCGAGCGAAAAAGCCGGCGTCTGTCACGCGCGGCAGCGAAACGGCAGGTGAATGCGACGGCACATCACCCTCACTCTCGGAAACCTGTGTTATCCACGCGTTCCTTGTCCGTCGTAACTTTATTGCACACAGGGGAGTTGCGGACACGCAGGTCCTTGGGCCCCCGCACGGCCCCACTGCACTCAAACGTTCATGACCGGGACCTCTCACCAGCGTAGCAACTGCGCCGCGGTAAGGCCAAACGCGTCGAGCGTCTCAACGCGCTCGCTTGACCGCGAGGAGTTCGCAACTCGAAGGACCGCTCAGAGGTGTTCAATTGGATACGAATGCTTTCACATTCACATTTCATAAGTGTTAGGTGTCCTCCGACTTCTTATTTCTTAGTTACGGACGTTGGAATCGGAGAAATCATAGGGGAACATATGAATCATGTTTAACGGAAACGTTAAACATGACCTGGCCTCGACAGAGCCGACTCTTATGCGAGTGTCCGCATAATTTCAAGCACAACAATAAGGGAAAAAAAAGGAAATGAAAATGGACGAAACCAGAACTTGGGGCTGCAGGAGAGGGGCAAAACCCATACCTTTTGCGCTACGCTTGTGACTCTAAGAAATAAGTTATATGTACCACGCGGCCATTCTCCCGTCCATTTTCTAGGATATTTGTGCATTTGTAAAAGATTATTCATGGGGACAGTTAGCCAGCGCAACTCACGGTCACGGGAGCGGATGCCTTTAAAACCCCCGGCATCGCGAAGTGAGGTTAGTTGTTAGCTGCTATCGTTGTGATTTGACGACTCTTGCCATGTCCTTCAGGGTGCTATTTCGCCCAAACGACGATTAAATTCTTAACGCACGACTTGGGCAGTGCTTATTTCTTCACCGCGTCGCTGCCCAACGTGGTGCCATCGTTGCCAATATTCCTTTTCATCGCTGTGCATGCCTGTCACTTCACTCCGGCATGTGCCAGAAGAATGTTTCACCGGCAGAAACTCTCCGCTTTCTGCAGTCTGCAGACGGTTATTCGCGCTCAGCAAACAACCTAGCGTTGCAACTAGCGACGCTTCGTAGTTCATCCACTCGGCTGATCAAAAGGAGGGAGCGCAAAGCGATCCCATCCTCTCGCCTCGCTGTTCTTCCCCCATTAAGGTGTCTGCCCACTCGTGCGCGGCGTCTTTTAAGCGTCCCAAAGGCGACAGCTGGCGCGGAGGCGCCCAAGCACGTCAGACCTCGTTTAGGGAAGCACGGGCGCCTATTCCCGCGTTTTCATTAAGCGCTGCATCGCCGCACATCCCCTCGCATATGTTTACTTTCAAATGACGCAGTTGAGTGCACTGAAAGGCTCGTACTTTCCAACGTCTCGTCGGCAAGCATCGAGGCATACGCTGTGTTGTGCAACGCTCGGAAGCATCTACCACATCCACACAGAGAGATTCGCGGGTCTAAAACTCGCTTGAACGTTCCACCAGAACCGCTATCTCGAATTGCGGTGCCCCGCGACGAGATTCGACGAGATTCGCGACGGTCGTGCAACAGTTGCCGCCGCATTACATTATCGCCACGGCCATGTACCTCGGCTACGGGTTACACCAGCAGGCACGCACCCGCACCTGTCATCTCGCGAGATGGTGCACGCAATTAGAGCGAAATAGGAAGGCGTATACGTGTACTACACATGTAACTAACGGCGCCGGGATCCGCCTGGCAGAATAAACATGGGCTCAACCTGCGGGCGCTCGTCTCAGAAACGACGGGAGCGGCCATTTGCTAGCGTCATTCGCGAGTGCACCGAAGGCCCTTTTCAAAAGGACCTGCTCGGGGGAATGGGGAAGGAGGGGATTGCGCTGCCGCTACCATTCCCTTTAGGGAGCGGAGAAAGAGAGGACTATTCCCTTCTTGCCTCATCTCTCTCTCCCTATACCTGGCGCTGCGAGCTGGAACGAGCTCTCCATCCGTTGGGGATGCCGCATGAGTCCAGCGTGCGCAGCGCCCTTCCCGTTTCGGGAGTTACGACCGCATAATAGGACCTCGCTAACGTCGCCGAGCGCGCACCTGCTGCTACTGCTGAGGCGGCGGCAGTGAAAGTGGCGCAAAAGGACGACGCACGCTCGCCAAAAAAATTATAAAGTGACATAAAAGAGCAACGCTAGCTTAAGGGAATGAGAGGGGGAAATGGGATGTAGAAGGATAGACTCTCGCGGAGACGGAGTGCATGGAGAGGTCGAGGGGAAGGACTATCTTTTGTGCGGAATATGGGATAATAAGGACAGACCCTTCCCTAACAAGAGCTAGACTTAGACTTGCCCGCAGCTCAGTGCACCCACGAGAGCTTTTCTTGCGGGGCCGTATAACGTTTCGAAATGTACGACGCGTGTCTGTACGGGTTTGTTGTACTACACGGGTGGAAATAGAGGAGCCCTTGTCGAGAGGATAGGGAAGGTTGCGGTGAGAATTTAGGGATGCGAGAGAAGCGAGCGCTCGTAAACCAGATGAGATGTCCATCACACTCTCCCTAGGAGGAAAGTAGAGAGAGAGAGTAACTGTCCGAAGGAGGAGGTGCTGCTTTCTGCAACGTTCTTTTCACAATCTCTCTCTCTATCTGTTTTTCTCCCAAGGAGAGTGTGACGGACGTTTCATACGGTTTACGAGCGAAGTAACGTGCTGGAAGGCATCCGGCAAAGACCAGTCGTAAGAATATAAAAAGAAAGTAAAGTGCGTCCTTACAAGGACGGCTAAAGAAGCTAAGCGGTACATTGGAGGAAGGAGAAAGTGGGGAGAGGGATGATTTCTCAGCCACTTTCCTATAACAGAGAGACAGTGTTCTTGTGGTGGAGAAAACAGAAGTCCACAAAATAAAAGCTAAAGAAAAGAAACTAGAGATAGGAGAGGCGGCATAGAGGCAGCCTGGTAAGGTCGACACTTGGCATGCGAGGAGGTCGCTGGCTACCCTCTTGTTTCTCTCCAGTTTTTGTCCCTACACTGGGGAGAATGAAAGGGAAAGCGTGCCAGCCACCCGTATACGGGAGCCGCGCCGTCTATCGATCCACAGCGTCGCTTCGATCGAAACCACCACGTGCGCCACGTCGTATAACGTGCAGGCGGTGCCGGCTGGGTGGTAAGGAGGAGAGACGGGGACATAGCGAGAGAGAGAAGGTACGAGCCTTGGCCGTCCGTCGACTGAAAAGACAAGCACGAGATATACGTCATCCGTGCGTGCGCATGCGCGGAGAGGCCATGATGTTTCCGCCTTTCGTCCCTTGCAACCTCGATTTGGACTCTCTCCCTTGCTTCCTCCCTGTTTTCTCCCCCGTCCACTGAATCGATAGCTCAGAGGCGGCGGCGGACGGAGGTTCTTTCGGGGTTCTTCGGCGGAGCTTCAAAAAGTTTCGGCGCAACACACAACGGTCGGGCCTCGCGACGGCGGCCACTATAGCTGGAGCAGGAACCGGCAGACGGCGCGGCGTTCTTTCCAGCCAAAGGGAATGAAGGGAGTGCGTGGGGGAGAAGGAAGCTGGTGGTCGGCAAGGGAGAATAATGTGACAGACAGCGGAGGAGGCGCGAGAGACTGCAACCATGGGGCTGTTCTGTCTTTCCCTTTCGCTCCTATTCTTTCACTAACTCCTCTTTCCACTTTTTAAGGCCTGAGTTTGCCTTCTGGGTTCCTCGTGCACTGGGAATGAAACACCCTTCTCTCCGTCCCGGTTTCCTTGATTTCTTTCTCCAAGCCTGTGTCCCACACATTTCACTTGAGGGAAACATCAGGCCCTTCTTTCACTACCCTCTTCCCTGTTCTATCTTTTTATTTTAGGGATGGCTGCTCCCTTTTGAAAGACTTGTCTCTACCCGAAACGTTGAATTTCATTCCTTTCGGGAGACCCGTCGTCCTTTCTTTGATTCTTCAACGTACTGCATCGGCGTTTTCGTTCGTTCCTCCATCCCCTTTCCCTCACTCGCGGTCCTCCTCACCGCACACACGACGCGCGTCACGAGGAAGCGTTCTCCCGATCGGGATCTGCGCGTGCGCAGGCGAACGTAGCTCCCCCTGGATCCCGGCGTCGCGTCATCAGAGCCGGGGACTCGGAGGAGGTGCGTTAGGTGCTCCGGTGCAGGGCTCGCGACGTCGCAAAGGCGCCGAAAAGCTTTTCTGTTCCTTTTCGGAAGGGGGAGGGGGAAACGGGTATCCCCTTCCCGTTACCTCCTTGCACCCCCTGGGGTGGGACCTGGTCGAGAACTGCATCCGTCGCTCGCGAGAACGCGCGCCGTGCGCTGCAACCGTCTGCTACGCAGCCCATGTAGCGGCGGCGTCCGCGTCGCCGACTGTGCCGATGGACAATAGAGGACGCGGAGCTACCACTACCGACGAACTATGATCACTGTTATTTCCCATGCTGCTGCTACTGTTCCTACGTGGTTTGGTTGATTGGTGCGCCATCGACCTCGCCCGAGCCAAGACCCCTTTTCCCGAATCGACCTCGAAAGCGATGACAAAGATCCTGCCGGAAGCAAAAAAAAAAAAAAGAAGATGAAGGACGTCACGCTTATGGGAACTGCGGAAACTCCCACACGCGGAAAGGCCGAGGGACCGTAAGCGCAGTATGGAAGTCACGGAACTGGATAGCTGTGAGTACTTTAGCGTGTGCTTGGAAGATAACTGTACAACGCCCTTTCCGACCTTGCTTTCACCCCGATCCTCCCCCGCAACCCCAAAGCCTGCCTCTGTGTTTCCTCTACCCCGCCCAGCGGTGGTCGCCGCCCCGTTTGCCTCGCATGATTTGTCTAAAGATTAGTGGCTGTGCATAGATGGTGGTAGCCTTAATGGAAGAATGCCGTAGGACTATACTACGCGCTGACAGCATGGAACGCCCATGTAGAGAATGCTTCTCGGCAGCGTAGGCTGTTTCGTAAGCATCGTACATACTCTCGCTTTTAGGCACCGGTGCTCTCTTTGTTCGCCTCCTTACCTATGGGTCACTTGAGTAGAGATCGTGCGCGAGGGCCGGCGATCCTACTTCCTCAGTACATAGTTTCTGATTCTAAAACAAAATGATTACCAATCGAGACTACCTTTGTGAATACACTGCAGGCAGATTTAGTACACGCATTTACTTTTGCCTCAGCTAAGTTCTTTTCAGCCACGCGCTCCGCCTCCCCCCCTCCGCCCCTACCTTCCCTCACGAGTAGTGTTATACCCTGAATTACGACGCTAGGTATACAGTGCAAGAGAGTTTCGGGCCAGCCGTGTGCAGACTCGATCCCAAGCCTAAGCATATAAAATGTCGGATGGTTACCGACCGAAAAGCGTAGTTTTGCCGACTTTGGAGGTCAGTAAAACGTTAGACGTTATCGATGGAAAAGGCAAATGGTTGGCAGGAGATGTCGTTATGACGCGAGTCGAGCTAGCTTTGTTTAGGCCGGCGCCATATGGCAAACGAAATCTATCGGACGTTGCTAAAAAGCATGTTAATCCCGTGTATATTTCGTCGACTGTTTGTAGGCGTAATATTTTCGTTTACCTTAAATGCCTACAGTAACTCGAACCTTGCACACTACCTGTTTCGAGACCTCGCACAGTTACTTGTGTGGAAGATAACTTGACGGCGTAGTAAGTTGGAATTAAAACAGCACTGCCGCACTAACTCTTGCACTGAAACCACTTCGACAGCAAGATTACGTCAGAGTGCTTCAGACCTGCGATCTCTTGGTCCAGTTTCGGTTTTCCTTGTGCAGAGAAAGGCTTCAAGTTGTCAGTACTAATTTTTTTAAAGTGAATTGCAACTAATTTATTGTATTTAACAAATACCAAGCCCTTGTTAGTCGTCGCTACAATCTGTGACGTCACCAGGTGCTCCTTACAGAGAAGGTTGCAACGACTCTGGTCATTTAATTTAACCTATTTCCTTTCTTTTTTTCGCACCGGAGCTGTTTATCTAGTAAACGCGAAGCACTTGTTAGCTTAGAAGTGCTGAACTAACCAATGCGGCTTGATGCCTTTTCTTATCATTCTTCTAACTATTGTAGTTATAGCTCTGTTTGTCCTCTCTGCGAATGTTTTGATGTCCGCAAACGCAGTAATGATAATCGTATTGCTGCATTCTTCAAGCTTAATGATTCGGGCAAGCTGTGTAATGTTTTTGCCAGTAGAAAAAAAAAAATCTGTATATTTGGATGTGGTGGCAGCCGGCCGGCGTCGCTCCGGCTTGTGGCGCCACACAGCGAGTGAACGCCGAAGCTCAACCCTCACATATGCGTCCTTGAAGATGCTTCAAGAGATGTGCGCTGTCTGGTATCTTGCGCGTAGTATCGCATCATTTCACAAAATTTTTATTCGATGCATCTCCATCCAAGTGGGCGTAAAGAATAGACTGGTGGTGGTGATGATGGTGGTAGTGGTGGTGGTGATAATGATGATGATGATGACGATGATGATGATGATGATATCCGGGTATTATGTATGCAGTAGTTTTCGCTTCTTCGGTATCTACTCTATGGCGCACCTTAGACAATGCTCGCCTCAGACGTGCATTCGCATATTTTGTCGAAACTATCGTGATCTTCATTGTTTGGGAACACGCATGGTAGCTGAGCTCGACAAAAAAAAATGCGCACCGACTAGCGAATTTTAGGCAGCGCTACTTTTCAAGTTCACATTATAATAAGCTTCACCCTATATAATATATATATATATATATATATTATAATTTTGCCCCCAGTAGAAAGGGCAATAGCTTGCGTATCCGTCAGCGCGGTGGCCCCAGTGGATATGGCGGATCTGCGACTGAGCACGAAGTCGCGGGTACGATGCCCGGCCATTGCATGTGCATTCCGATGGGGGCGCTATGCGAGAATTCGTCATCATGATCATCATCATCCCAATTTATTATGCCCTTAAAGGCAAGCTGTAGGCGCACGTCGAACAATTATCAGGGGGTGGCAGACATTAAACTGGAGTCCGCACATATACGCATGTATATATTATCTGATTAGGGCAAACCGGCTGGGAGTCTGTTTGTCCCCGCAACGTTTCAAAGGGCATGCCAATAAATCATCATCATAATCATCATCATCATCTCTACGTCGCCTCATAACCAGTGAGCTGCTTTGGGGCGTTGAACCTGTTAAATAATCTAATTTTATCATTGAATAGGCTGGCGTTCAGGTGTATATAAAAAAATGAAAATGATGATACATCAATGGAACCGAGTGTACGTGGTTGCCAGCAAAATTCGACCTTCGCTGTTGAGACATTATTATTTTTATTTTTTTCATTTGTGTGTAGAAAGCAACCAATGAACACGATCGCTTTCTTACATTGTGGATACTTTTTTTACGAGCCGTGGGCCACTTTTTTTGTCCACTCGTTCCTGCATATGCACCCGACGGAGACTTTCATCGCTTAAGCCACGTCAGGAAGGACGCTTCGCGTTGAATCAGTGAAGATTAAAGCCACTCATCGCTTGTCTTTCTCTCTTTCTTTTTTCGATGCCAGAGGAAATAGGCCAGGCTGCAGCAAGGTTGTTGATGAGACGCCATGGGAGCTGTGCGCGTCACTTGCACGTGGTTGATTGATGGTTGGCGTAGTATGTCGCGGCGTTACCGGCAGGTGACGCTACTGTTCTCGTCTAGGTTAAAAAAAAATCTCTATCCTCGTTATCGCACAGCGTTCACGCAGAGACGAAGCCACGGGAGCAAAAGTACCCGTGGCATCTTGTCGGTAGGCCGCGCTCAATTGAACGTCCCACAAAACGTTCTGCATATTTCGACAGAGCTTCACGGTATACGCTGCAGTCAAATTTTGTCAGGAGGCATCATTTGCATAAAGCAATCCTTTCCTTCTTACATTAATGTTTTTTTTTTTCTATCACGAAGCGTCGTGCAACGTATATTTGAGCACAGTTTAATCGAATGCAGCCACCAATGCCGCAGTTTACAGCGACCTCCAATTATGGCGCGGCAACGCAGTAGGGGTAATGTTTGCGCGAGAGGCTGAAATTTTTTTTTTTTTTCTGTTGTGTTGCCATGACACAGAATAGCTGGGAGCAGCATTCTGTCAGCAGCAAGGCCTCGTGGAGCCGCGTTCAACCACATTTTTTTTTTCTGCAGTGGTGTTGCGGAAAAGTGGCTGATCGGCGCTGCTCTCAGCTTTTCGTGCCTTTGTGACTCGATATACTTTAACGCCTCGACTGTGACTCGACACTTTGTGACTCGACACTTGCGCGGCGCTTTTTACGAACGGATAAAATGCTTCGGGCTAGACGCACGAGGAGAGTTGATGGCACTGTGGCTTTCTCACACTACAGTTTTCGAAACCTTCGGCTTTTTCTTTTTCCGTGGCAATAATAATAATAATAATAATAATAATAATAATAATAATAATAATAATAATAATAATAAATTCTGCCACTTTACGTGCGGCAACCATCCGATAATGAGGCGCGTCGAAGGGTGGGGGGGGGGAGGACAAGGGATTGATTTTGAACTCTAGCTCACCAGCGCAACGCCATAGCTACTAAGCTGACGAGACGGATTTTCCCCGAGTCCAATATTAGGTCAATTACGGAAAGTGTTCCGCGGCGCAGCGGCGTATGCGTAATGACATCAATGTTCGAATACAAGCGTGTCATACGGGAGTTGTATCTTTTTTTTTTTTCCTAGCCATGTATGCTAGGGTCCTCCGAGATCATTCCTTATACAGGTCATTTCGCCTCAAAGGTCGCGCGCCGCACAACTCGCAAGAGAACCGCGGCAGCATTATTACTTCGTTACACGGGTAATTTCGCTACAGCGGGATGTTCGTTGTACAGAGGCGCTCGACTATATAGGTTTGTTCGATTCAGAAAAAGGTGCACGGCACCAAAAAACGAAAGGGTGCAGGAGGTGCCACTTATGGTGTGCCGGGCTGCACCCACTCGCTGCAAGGTTCAAGGGTGCACTGCACCGCGGCGACACCTTGCCTTGCACCCCGTTCAATCGAACACTGGAGTGCAGGCTGCACCGCTGCACCTCAAGGAACCGAAGGCCTGAGGTGCAGTGCACCGCGAATAGGTGCAGAAGGTGCAGAGAAACTTGGCTGAATCGAATAGACCTTGTATAGTCGCATTTATCGCTCGGCGTTTGAGTGGACGCGTTCGCAAACACGCTATACGTATATCGACTGCACCGCGTCGCGCGCACCCCGGGTCCAGTCGTCCGAGGTCCTGGCTCGGTCGCTGCCGCGCCCCGTGGTCGCCAAGGGCGGTGATCTCATGCCAGCGGCTGTGGCGCCGGCTCGCGCCGAGGGCCACGCCACCGCGCGCGCGTCCGCACCGTGCGGGTTTCCCGCCTCCGCAGCACGGCTCGAGAGACACACACGCACAGCCGTCGCCGTCGTCGAGCCGCCGCCGCCGCTTTGGGCGCGGCGCGACAAAAAGAAACACCCTCCCCCCGCCCTCCCCCACCCAGGCTGGCCGCACGTAGTCTTTGCCAGTCCCCACCCTTTCAGCCCGCCGCTGTGCTGCCGTGGCTGCTGTTACAACCACCGAGGCCCTTGGCGTCGCACGGCGGCTTGAATAATGCACGCCCCCTCTCCCCCTTTCCCCCCTTTCCTGGTGGAGCGGTGAGCGCGACAACCCGGGGCCTGGACCGTTGAATCGATGCGGAATACGTGACCACCCCTTCTTCCCCTACACTCAACGCCTCGTCGTCGAGTACGACGACGCAAGGTATAGTGGGCAACGGCAGTTGTGCTCGTCCCCACCGACCCACTGCTCTTATGTAGCCCCGGCATCGAGAGTCTTTCAACTTGTGGCGGCTGCTTATCGTCCAGCTTGCAGATTTTAGCCGGCGACCGTGGCTACGGGGACGGCGGGGATGGGTAAATAGCCCCTGTGGCAGCGATTTGAAGAAGGCGGCTAAAAAAGATTGCTTGATGTGAACGGAAGCATCCGCTGAAAGGAACGGTAAATTTCGTACTAAATTGTGGGTGTACATGTCAGGTATTAAAGGATACGCTGGCTTGGTACCAAGACCCACGGGTCTGGGGAGTGAGGAGAAGGCGCAGCGCAGAGTTGGGAGAATGTGTCCCCCTTATATGTCCATCCATCATTCACTCATCCATCCATCAATCCATCTATCCGTATACCTCCGTCCGCGAGTGCGCGCACGTTTAGAGGTGAGCATTTCGTGAGCGCGAACAATGTTAAAGTGACGTTAGAGAGAATAGTTAAATGGGAAAAGTACACTTCCGGCATTTATTTGGACAATTAAACCTTGGAACCGGCCTTGGTGAGACAGAAGCAAAACAGGCAGTGTATAAGCGCTCGACTACGCCAACTCCGAAATAATCCCGCAAAGTCATCCCATGACGTCACGAAATTTGGAAACGCCTGCTGCTCGCGGATGGCAACTTCTTATTAATAAAAAAACCACATCGCATTCGAAGACGCCATAATAGTCGACCTACCTGTAAACGTTACGCAACTTTTCCGACTCAAGAATGGCCGAAATGCGTGAGAATGTAGGGAAATTTGAGACGTCATACTAACGTCACTAGGACGTAGTCACGTTACGGAATACAAGATACGGTGATCGGCCGTCCTTCTCTACGACAGTAATCGACACTGTTCGGCCAAAAAATAAACACATATAGAACTCTGAGTGGCTAACGTCTTTTTTTCTGTTGTTCTTTAACAGTCTTTAAGTTTAAGTCTGTAGCCTTTTTTTTATTGTTCTGTTGCTGCCGGTTTTTATGTACGGGGGTGCGCCCCTCTGTCAAGCCAGTCATAGGCTTTTTGGGTGCACCTCTCCCATCCCTGATGTTGAAATAAAGGTATTTGTATTTGGGGGGGGGAGGGTATTTGTAAAGTACGCCACCTTAAATTGTCGTTTTATTCTGATTTAGCGTCCGTCAAAGAGCTAGCTGGTATCTGGAAACGACGGCAATTGGAAATCGGCACCTCTGTCGGCAGGCAGCGTTCAGCTGAGGCCAGCGCCTCTTCCAGAACTGGGCATTCACTTGCGAGTGAGCGCCTCTGTCTGCATCGGCGTTAATTATAGGAACTATAAGCCCATTTGTAGTCCGGCATTCCTTCGCACGCTGTTATTCTTGTCCTGCGCTGTTTGTAGTCATGCCGTGAAAGCAAGCGAGCTCGGGTGCATTCGCCGCACCTTTGCACGCGACGTTCCATGCATACGAATATGTTATCTGGAGAACTCCCCTTGTACACACAAAGGATGTTCTTCTTTTGGCTGCACCATATTGGTATGGGCGAGTTGGTACTGGTTGGACGTGTTGAAGGGGCTGCGCAAGACGACGAAGACAGAAAGCAAGGACACGCGGTACAGCAGCGCTATACTGTGCATTGCTGCCTTCTGTCTTCGTGGTCTTGCGCTGCCCCTTCAACATTTTTATATATTGCGTGTGGCAGACGGCACATTTATAACCCTTGAGCTAGATTACTCGACGAGGGGGGCCATTACTTCTACACGATATCAAGGTGCTTAATTGAATAATTATCGAATTTTCGCTAGTTAAGTGTTCACTAATTATGTTAGGGCACCTATTGCAATCTACGGATTTCATGGCTGGTCAGTTTGCAAGGCATATCGACTTACAACGAATTCTAGGGATGGCACTGGTTTCGAGACACGCGTTCCCCAACTTGCGGTGAAAATGCACCGTTGCTCCACTTACTTTTTTAAGCAGCTGTTTCATGCATTGAAGCACGAAAGTAACTGGAACGCCAGTGCATTTCGTTGGACACACTGAAGATTATATATCGAAACTGGCATCGTCCTGAGAATTCTTTCCAAGTGGACACGCCTTGGGAACTTGTCGGTTAAAGTTCATAAATCAAAATGTGTGCCGTAAATTCCTTTAAAAGTTACTTAGTGTAACTTTGTTAATTGACAAAAGCTATTTAGATTTCCCGTAGAAGTAACGGCCGCCTCGTCGGGTAGTTTAGCTCCAGAGTTAGAATTGCGCTATCTACCACAGGCAATTTTTTTTTAATTTGGTGCAACTAAAAAACAAGCACCTGCTATAGATTGCTACGAAAATCACTAGGGGTAACTCCGGCGCTGCGATCGCTCGGCTACCACGGGAACGATGGCTAGTACATGGCTTTGTCTAATCTTCATGTCTTCTTCTAATGTTCTTGTCCCAGAAAACTGGAAGAATGCAAATATTATAGTAATCCACAAAAAGGGCGACGTTAAAGAACTAAAAAATTATAGGCCCATTAGCTTACCTCCCAAGTATTATATAAAATCTTTACCAAAATAATCTCCAATAGAATAAGGACAACACTGGACTTTAGTCAACCAAGGGAGCAGGCTGGCTTCAGGAAAGGTTACTCTACAGAGGATCACATCCATGTCATTAACCAAGTTATGGAGAAATCCGCACAGTATAATAAGCCTCTCTAGATGGCTTTCGTAGATTACGAAAAAGCATTTGATTCAGTAGAGATAACAGCAGTCATAGAGGCATTACGTAATCAAGGAGTACAGACCGCTTACGTAAATACCGTGGAAAATATCTACAGAGATTCCACAGCCACCTTAATTCTACACAAGAAGAGTAAGAAGAAACCTATAAAGAAAGGGGTCAGACAAGGAGACACAATCTCTCCAATGCTATACACTGCGTGCTTAGAAGAAGTATATTCAAGCTATTAAACTGGGAAGGCTTAGGAGTAAAGATCGACGGCGAATACCTCAACAACCTTCGGTTTGCCGATGACATTGTTCTATTCAGCAACAATGCAGACGAGTTACAACAAATGATTGAGGACCTTAACAGGGAGAGTGTAAGAGTGGGGCTGAAGATTAATATGCAGAAGACGAAGATAATGATAAATAACCTGACAAGGGAGCAAGAGTTCAAGATCGCAAGTCAACCTCTAGAATTTGTAGAGGAGTACGTTTTTCTAGGTGTACTAATACCATGATAAGGAAATACACAGAAGAATAAAAATGGGTCGGATCGCATACGGCAGACATCGTGAGCTCCTGACTGGGAGCTTACCATTATTATTGAAAAGGGAAGTGTACAATCAGTGCATTTTACCGGTGCTGACATACGGCCCCGAGACTTGGAGGCTGACAAAGAAGCTTGAGAACAGGTTAAGGACCGCGCAAAGAGCGATGGAACGAACAATGCTAGGCATAACTTTAGGAGCCAGAAAGAGAGCGGTTTGGATCAGAGACCAAACGGGTATAGACGATATTCTAATAGACATTAAGAGAAAAAAAGATGGCGCTGGGCAGGTCACGTAATGCGCAGACTAGATAACCGTTGGACCATTAGGGTGACAGAATGGGTACCAAGAGAAGGGAAGCGCAGTAGAGGACGGTAGAAGACTAGATGGTGCGACGAAATTAAGGGATTTGTGGGTGTTTGTTGGAATCGGTTGGCACAGGACAGGGATAATTGGAGATCGCAGGGAGAGGCCTTCGTCCTGCAGTGGACATGAATAGGATGATGATGATGGTGATGATGATGATGAATTTTCATGCTCACGGCTTCAGACCTTCCAGTGGCGTTCATTTATCTTTATATACTTCCAAGTCATCATAATTTCTCAAGCATGTTACGGCAATGGGCATGTGCGCACATGCGTATCCATTGCGAATCGTTGCGCTTATGACGCAATGATTTGTTTCGAACGTCGACGCTCGCATTTGGCGGCGCCTCCAGGGAAACAATTATACATCACCACATTGTATCTACTTAACACAGACGAGGGACTATAACGACGCCCTCTGCAAAATTTGGATGCAGTAAGGTAGCTAGACCATATAATATGGGAGCGTGTTGGCTCCCCAGGGGCCAAGGAAAACATTGACAGTAGAGAAGCCTGGGAGGCCTTGCTACAGAGCGAGGCTGAAGACGACCAGCGTCGAGCAATCTACCTGGCCGTTGAGGCCGTGAAGACTCACCGTCCTCAACGCGCGGGGACTGCTTCGTCCTCCCCCCCCCCCGCCTACCTACGTGTAGGTTAAGAGGCGGGCACCCCAGCTCGGTGGAATAATAAAGTTTTCAATCAGTCAATCAATCGAACGTTAAATTTGCGATGTAGCCAAACCGCTTGAAGCCTCCGAGATTCGAGATCGTCAGGACCTCTGAGATCTGTCCGATCCCTGAGGCTCCGCTTGTACACTCAAACAAGACAGGAGGTTCACAAAAATAAGGCCTCACGAATTGATGAGCATTGGGTCAAGAAGGAAAGTCTAAGGCCGCAGTTACTCCGGTATGCGTGAGTAATTTATTTGCACTAAATTGGAAATGTTGGTAACTATAGGTGGTGCCCAAAAACCTGACGTCTATATGACCTGTTTCCTGCTCCCAAAAAAAGCTTCCGCCGTATTCAACCAGAAAAAGCATAGCCTTTAAGATTCGCGTGTTATATCCAGAGGGCGCCACCCTGCGGGGAGTGAATTTAGACACCACCTATTGCCTTACACGTAAAACATTTCAGCAATAAAGCACATTTTAGCATGAGTTCACTGGAAAGAAACTCTTAAGCCACCTGAGATGTCTCGACGCTGTCTCTCAGAGAAATCGTGCCGTCGTGAAGAAGCACCATACTTTCGCCCAACATTTCTCGAAGGCAAGATTCAGTTGTCTATAGTGACTTCAGACTCTACAAAGACCAACAACTCGATCAATGTGTTTTGGGTGTTTTTTGCTACGGCTTAATTATTGTGCCTGTACACAATACTTTATACTGACCAGCCACGCACACAAGCACTAGTGCTTACGTAGGCACTTCACTACAGAAGTACTCTGTTGCGGACCAGTTTGTTCTTACAGAAGAAGTACGTATTGCGCAAACACTTAAGAAGGATAGGACAACGCGCTGTCCCGTTTTTCTTTCCACCCTACTTCGTCTATTTGGCGCAGGACGTTAATCTTTCTTACCTTGTACATGGCCTCCGAGACTGGGCTACGTTCGAGCCGATTTTGAAGGCCACAGTTTGTGTCACTGTGGAAAAAAAAAAAAAGTTCATTTACAACCACAGACAGCCGAGACAACATTGACAATAAGGCAACGAAGCCCATCAATGTATAATTGACACGCCAGTTAGTATTAATAATTACTTCTACGTGTAATCAACTACCATGACGCGAACTGCCTGTGAATGTACGGCGTTGATGATTTCACGCGCTGGCATATCTATTAATTCAAATTCAACCCTAAAATTGTGAAACGTCGCGAAAGGCTATGAGCGACGTCCTAGCGGCGGGGTCCGGATTTTGACCAGCTGAGGCTCTTCCACATCAGCAAAGGACGTTCTTGCATTCCGCTTTCCATTGGAATGCGACAACAGAGGCCAGGAATCCAAACCTCGACCTATTTCTTTAGCAGCAGATCGCCGTAGCCAGCGAGACACCTCGGCATTTCGCTTGTCACCTGGTAACGTAGCCAGTCGCTGTGACTCGAGGCAATTATTGGACGCCTTTTGTGCTTAACTAGTGCAAAATTATTGTTATAAATAAACGTAGACAACAGTCACGATTTTCACTTCGTACTTAGTTCAAGTACAGAAAGACGGAATCGTGGGCTGGTTTGCTTTCGTACAACGTGTACAGCGAGCTATATCAACGCCACCTACATAGCACAAAGCCTTTTCACTCCGATCCTTAACGTCATGCTAGTGGCCCAACTGCCGTAGAATCTAATTTGGATGCTCCCGACTAGGCTACAGTGATTTTGACGTCACCGCTTTCGTCACGCCAGCCTTGGCAATGGAAATTCTGGGCCAGTAGCATGACGTAGTGAACAGGCCTCGCGCTATCTAGGTGGTCTTGGCTATATAAGCGCACGAGACAATGGGGAAAGCCAAATGACGCAGCACTTCGTCTTCCCTGCTGTCTCCGGTGCTGCATTGTTTGAGCTGCGCTGCACGGGCGATACTCGGCCCGAAGCGATACGAGGTTATTTCCTAGGTGGAACATTTCGCGTAGGGAGCAGCAGCAGCAGCCGCGTGACATAACTATGGCGGCGTCCGGATAGCCCTTCGTATGCAGCTGCTCTCACAAACACTCGCGAAGGCGCACACGCAAGCAGACACCGCACGCTCTGAAACACAACAGACAAACAGTGAGACACACCGGATGATCTGTTTCGCCGACCGGCGGTCAACGTGCGAAACGCAGCACGTGTCCTTTTTTTTCCTCCCGCTATTCTGTTCTGTCCTCCGCACGCGCTCATTTTTACGCGCGCGCGCGCACACGCACACACACACACACACACACACACACACACACACACACACGCACACAGACACACACACACACACACACAACGCACACACGCACATGCACACACACGCACATGCACACACACGAACACAGTCGCCCCCGGCGGGGATTCCCCCCATTTCTGAGTTCTTTTGTGTGTCTCCTCCTCTCCCTTCCTCCCCGACAGACTTCTTTGCTTCTTTGCCCTCTCCCAGCTGGTGGTGCTCCACCCCCTCTCCCCTGCACAAACCAGCCCTCCGAAGACCTACCTACCCACCTCACGGCCGTTCGTTTCGCGGCTGCTCGACGAACATCTGTTCGCGCCCGGAAACTTCCGGCAGCCGGGCGACTAAAACCGGCGGGATGTCGAGGGTGTAGGAAGGGGAGGGTATATCAAACCCCCAACGAGGGGATAGGCCCCAAAATCTGGGGGAGAGCCGGGGAGGGGGAGGAGGATAATGCAGAGAGGACACGAAGAGCGAGCGCGCGCTATGCTATACGTAGTACGAAGGCCAGCTTCGAAAAAAAAAAAAAAAGAACAGGACAAAGAAGAGACAAGAATCGTCAACCGTTGCTGCGCCATGAGGTAAAGAACGTGTATGCCATTCTTGTGTATCGGGCCTCAAGCAAGGTTTTGCGCGGTGTCGCTCGTATCCTTAGGTGTGTGTGTGTGTGTGTTTGCATAGCTAAGGTCGTGATGTGCGCAACACCACAGTCCCGCGTTTACACCGAACGCTAGCAAGCGCGGATGTTTGCACACGGCACAAAAGCCCGAGCGAAGTAACGAACTTATTCGAGAATTTATGAACGTGAGCTAGGGCAACCGCGGTGGGGCTCCGCTGTTTGTTACAGTAACAAATCTACAACAGCGCGTAATCCAACAGGCAATGAAGCCCAGCTGAGCATCCGGATAATTAACTGTGTTTTCTTTAATTCAGTATGTAGAACGGGAAGTTGACCACGGACCACCCTGATCGGTGCGGCAAGGCACAAGTGTAATAGATAGCTTGCACGTGACCTCACGGACGCAACCTTTCAACGTGTTGGGTCGCTAACATGGCGCCGAGGATGACGTCAGTGCAAGCCATCTACAAGATAGCTTGCACGCGACGTTAAGGACGCAGCTTTTCACCTTGTTGGGTCGCAAACACGGCGCCTAGGATGACTTCAGTGCAAGCCATCTACAACATAGCTTGCACGTGACGTCATGGACGCAGCTTTTCATCATGTTGGGTCGCTAACATGGCACCGAGGATGACGTCAGTGCAAGCCATCTACAATATAGCTTGCACGCGACGTTATGGACGCAGCTTTTCACCTTGTTGAGTCGCAAACACGGCGCCTAGGATGACGTCAGTGCAAGCCATCTACAACATAGCTTGCACGTGACGTCATGGACGCAGCTTTTCATCATGTTGGGTCGCAAACATGGCGCCGAGGATTACGTCAGTGTAAGCCATCTACAAGATAACTTGCACGTGACGTCATGGACGCAGCTTTTCATCGCGCTGGGTCGCAAACATGGCGCCTGGGATGACGTCAGTGCAAGCCGTGTATAGCTCTTTGGAGCAAATGGCGCAGCAGTCCCGCCCCTGTATTCGACATGAATGAGAAAAATTAAGTAAACCGAGGGGGGGGGGAAATATTTTTGTTAGTAGCAAACGTATGAAGCCAACGGAACAAACGAAGCCAAGGAATACACGTGGGGAGAATTATCCGTGTTTAGATTAAATGTAGAAATGATACGTAACTAGGAAATATGAAAGATGGACGAAAAGACAGCCTCGGCGCCGGTAAGTGTCGAACCCGCAACCCCGGCACGACGCGTGCCGACGGATTTTAGTCTAATGAACTTGCCGTTTGTTGGGCTACTTGGTGACACATTTCAGCTAATCAAAAGATCGCAAATAGGCATACTCAAAACCACGCACACACGTATCTAGGTGTGTCTGTGTGTGTGCCTGTGTGGACAACCAAGAGTGCAAGAGTGCCTATTTGCGCTCTTTTAATTAACTAAGGATTTCAGCCTGCCTCTGCCTTCTATGGGCCGTTATGTTCTCTCTCTCTCTCTTACGGGGGAATAGTTATCGAAAACTCGCTAGGTTAATTGAGTCATTGTCTTCTTTACCATGCGAAGACAAACGGCTAACTTAGTCTCGAGTATACGGCTGCCCCAAAAGACGCTAGTGCGGGAACGTGACGGTAGTGTCGCCACCAGTCCAGCTTCTCTTATTTTTGCGCCTTTTCTGGCTTACCAGGCCTCCACAAGCAGTAAAGCCACTGTTTTTCTTGTTTTTTTTATTACGGAAATGTGATATAGGTGTCGCATTTAACGTAATGACTTTTAGTTAGCTTCCCTTTATTGATATTGAAACGCCCAGGAAATTGGGAGGACGAAGAAAGTAACGTTGGTGGGTGGGATAGCGCAGGTTTCTTTTGATTGGGTGCACCTGCAGCTGTTGAAAAGCAACAGGAAAAAAAAACATTACTGCCTTTTTTTTGACACCCAGCGCCTGACCCGATCATCAGGAGCGTTGCTTGTTATCGACGGAACACTGATCGTGCTTTCTCGCGTGTGGTAACATCCACTTCCTCTCTGAATCATTAGTGATGATGCCACCGGTAACGAAAGACCGCACAATATGACACACCGACGTACTGTCAATTTTCTATCTGTCGTCGACCAGAGGTCTACGGTCGCCACGTTTTTCTCCGTATCTTTTAAGCCTTATTCGGAGTGGGCTGAAACTCCTTTCTCCAAATGGAAAAATTTTCGTGCGTTTTTCTTTTTCTCTCCTTTTGCAGCTTTTTTTTTTTTTGCTCGGTGCCTTGTCTACTGTTACAGTATACGAGTTTTACACAATGCTTTGACGAGGCTAAGTACTGCGCGCATTGGTACAATTGACGTAAAAAATTTTACGGGCCACAGGACTCGGGAAAGACCTTAATTCCGATGGCTGCAGGGGGCTAGCGCGACTCAATAGGCGTATTTTCAGCTTGTAATGCTACATGCAATCTATAGTGCTGTACAGTTTCACTTTCTGTATGGTCACTAACTCCTTCCAAATTTAACATTTTCTCAGATATTGTGGTCCGTAAACATTTGACGCCGATTGTGCGTGCTAGAATACACGGGCAGAAACCTCGGAAACATGGCCCATCTACGCAAGACGCAGGAAGACGCAGCATAGACAGTAAGTGCTGAACTAACAGCTGAAGTTCGGAACTTCAGTCATTAGTCCAGCCGACCGTCCGCTGTATGCTTTCTGTCCCTGCTTTGTGTGTCCTGTTTGGCTAAGTATTGCCCTAGTCCACAATACTGACCTTCCTCAGAACGCATTCTTTCAGGCGCAAAACAATTTAGACCGAACTACCCGCTGTACTCGAAGTCGAGGGTTCATTGCCAGCCGCGTTCCAATGACAGTAAAGAAGTGCCCGTGCATCTAGATTTCGACGGGCACTACATGACAAAAAAAAATTCTACATGTGACGAAGCAGAAGATAGCATATCGGGTAAACGTTTACTGGCGAAAGGGATTACGTAGAGGTCAGGTAGAAATTTTCCCACGGCTGATAAGAGGGTAGAAGGATTTTCGCAAACATTAATCTCGAGTGCCTATTTGAGGGCCATGCTTACGGCACCAGGCGCTAATGTCTCTTTGGAGAGGCTATCTCGACAAGTAGACGGCCGCTGTTCAGTTTATGTGCACAAAGTGATAGTGGAGCTAGAGGTATGGGAAAGTTACTGAGGTACTGAAAGGTTATACGACTTAAACTGTCCTCTGTACTGATAGCACAAGGAGAGGGTCGCAAAGCCGCTAATACTTCTCGCCTTTGGAGCAACCATTAGCATACTTCACTGAGCTTTACTTCGAAACACGAGCAACAATCTCATGTGAGCTGGTGGTACACACTCGACCAAGCTGAAAAGCCGGGCAGCCCTGTGCGCAGGACGTGTCTCGTTAAGGAAAGTCCAGCGTTAAAGAAAGAAGTCAGTGATGCATCGCGTGAACGGATGGAGTGCTGTTGGATTGAGCCCTTAAAGCACAATGGTATACGATATTTATTATTACCATTATTACCATTAAGTAAGTCCACTAGTAACGAGACCTACTCGCCAACATCACCAAAACGCACCAACCCCCTATTTTGCCCGAACCAATCTATTTAAATACTCTTTATTTCCACGCACCAATAATGACTGGAATGACTTGCCTTTATAAAACTTGTATCACGATTGTTTACCTTTTGTATCATCATTATTGTCGTATTGTTTCCGCATTTTGTTGTATTGACATTGTTTTACTTCTTGTGACCTAATGTTGTATTATCCACCCTGCATGGACTTCGTGTGCGTAGTATGTATTAAATAAATAAAATTAAAAATTATCTCCATTATTACTCTGAAATGAAATCATGTAACAGGACCTTCTTTGAAAGGTTGCCTATATATGAGAAGATAAAGAGCTTAAAGCAAGAAGCATGGGCAAAATTTTAACGAACTATTGAATTAAGGACTGCAGTAATATAAACAATGAATATGTAAAAGCTTATGTACGGCGTCATGAACGCCCTAGGGCTGTATAAAGGCTTGCGTGTGCGCCTGGCCCTAGCCGCTTGGCATTCAGGAAGTAACCCGCAACGTAGCTAATGTTTATTTTTTTTTTGTGTGTGTGTGTGTGCTAAATGAGACATCCATTTTCATCATAATGCTCTAAAAGCAGTGGAATGATATATTAGAGGGTAAATGAGGTCAATCATTGTCCCACAAAGAATTCGCGACGACAAATTAGCTTAGTAGAGGATCAGTTGAAGACAGGAAGACGAATTATATGTGGGCGAATGCACATACTGAGCCTTCATCTCCAGGTGAACTTAGCTCTCACGCCTGTGGAGCTCGCAACACAGCAGCTTCGGACTTCAATCTGGCATCATTAGAGCGAAGTTTTCGGTGCGCGCGATTCTCCGCCATCGAAAACCAGATGCGGGACAAGAAAAAAGAAGAAAGGGATACGAGTTGAAACAGGCAGCATCGTCGTTCCAAATCCCCGAAACCAGTAGCCTCCAGTCGAACCCCACCCCCACCCCTCCCCGGATTACGTCCCATGCACGCATCCCTCAACGTGAATGAGAACCTCGGAAAAAAAAAAAAAAGAAGTCGCCGTATCAAAAGCTGCTGCCTCCAGGCGTACGCGCGCGTACGTTAGATGCATTGTAAACGATGACAGGAGGCAGCCGTAAGGGCTTGGTTTTAAAAACCGGGGCTGGAACATAGCGCACGGCCAGAAGACCTCCTCGGAGGGGGGAGGGAGTCCGAGCCCAACCAACGGCGTCGGGCGCGCGTCGATTCAAAAGGAACGAGAGCTCGTCGCCTTTTCTTTCTCTCTTACTTTTTTTCAATGTTCCTCCACAAGCAGCCCTCCCTGTTTAGTTTGCCAGGAACCGAAAGCCAGCCGAATAAAAAAAGACAATAATACTGCATAAAGAAAACGCAACTTTTGAAAGTGGCGGGACAGAGAAATGATGTCGGGACGAAGGCCGGTTCGAAAGAATGTTGGTTGGCGAGAAACGGGGTTGGCGTAACAAGTTTGCGCTGAATAAAAACGAATACGTCGTAAAGAAGCACGGAGAATAGAGTCAGAGAGAGAGAGAGATAGCTAGGAGGGGGGGGGGGTTACACGAACGAAACAAGCAAGGTGGGGAGGGAGAAGGTGAAGGGAGGAGTACGTCGCTTCTATAAACGGCTTTTTCGCAGCTGCTGTCCCCAGGCTGCACGGCGAGGTCGAGGGGGCGAGTGGATAAGGGGGGGGGGGGGGGGTGGAGAAATAAAAAGCCACGCACGCGTGAGCACGAACTTTGTGTATCGCCGTGGATGGCAGATTTGCGTGCACTAATCTTGGTGCCTCCCCCCCCCCCCCTTTTTTTCTTTGTTTATGTTGCGTAGTGGTCCGGAGACAACTTTTCATTCGCACGCGTCACTTTGTTGCTCTCCTTCTTGGACAGTCCGGTTTGTCAGCGTGCGTCCATGTTTTAACGAAGGACGCATAAATGTCAACTGCTGAGGTTCTGGTTAGATCGAGCCGAGGGCTGTCGCATAGATGCACAATACAGCTCGAACTGTAACGGCTTGAAATGAAAGCGTCGAAACTTTGCAGAATGATGAAATGGCGGAGGTCGAGCTGTCGGTTGGCATATAATACGTTCGAACAGGAGTGAAGAAGCGTTCGCTTAAGTTACCGAACGTTCTCGAAGTGTTTAAAAACAAACATTTCAAACTTTTCACCCGTGTTCAGTAACAACTGGGAAAGGCTTTCAGCACCTCCAGATGTTTCTTCATCTTTTGAAACCAACAGCGCGAACAAAAAGACGTGGATATAATGTGCAACGACACTAAACTATGTAGCCCGCAAGCTGGCAGTACCAAAAAAAAAAAAAAAAAGATTAAGAAAACTGGACGCGCTCGCAAGACGTATGAAGACTGAGCTATAGCGCGGTTTATGTCACTGCTATTTGGACTCCCTCAGTCTAGGCTGCGATAATGCTGGAGCCACTGAGCCTCACACATTCCACTGCACTTCACCCCCTCCCCCGCCTAATACAGGCGCTCTATTTCTTTCTAATATGATATGCTTGCATGATTTCCATGGCAAAAGCATTGCCACTCCTGCCTAGAATCCGAATACCAGAAAGAAATGGCTCACAAGCACAGGACCTACAATGCATAGGCAAATGAAATGAGGCTTCATTAGCTACAGATCGCTCGTGTTCCCGTGCCCGATGGGTACGTCGCGCTCTTTGGCGACGCGAGCTCAACGCAGGGCATACGTGCTGTGGAGAAAACGCCGCCTCTTACTACACGTTCCAATGCCTCATATCGGTGGAGGTTTGCTTGCATGTAGCGCAAGTTCGCGAGCGCATAATAGGTCGATGAGGATAGCAATAGGGGCTTGCTGGCACGGCATATCTTATTTTGTCATAGCGCAAGCTTGACACGGACAACGGAAGACACATCTGACACACACAGCGCGACTTTCAACAACAGATTTATTCCTCGTTCTCGTCGCTATATATACACCCTCGGCCCGTCATCAGCACGTGTAAAATTATTGGAAAAATAAACAAAAAATATAGACTGGGAAGCACACGTAGGCAGTTTCTTGACTCACATATTCACAGACATGTACACGTTCAATGCGAACAAAGATAATTCAGCTCTTTTGAAGATAATGAAATGAAAGGTTTACTGACGCATGCGTCGCCGAATGTTGATATGTGTCTGGCTTCTATTATCAAGCGCGTCATTTCACACCTGCTTCTACTCATGATAACCGTTTCTTTAAATCTTGGTTTGCACTTGCATCTCTGGCAATTATTGGCAAGGAAGCCATCAGCGGCCACGTTGTTAACTTTGTTACTGTGTTCTCGTAGCCGGTCATTTATGCATGTACCTGTTTGACCGATGTAGGATCGTCCGCACCCGAGAGGAATACGGTATACCACACCGGCGATGCAATCAATTAATTTGTTTTTATGTTCTTTTTCGCATGCGCTACGTGGGATACTTTCTGGCCTTGTGTTTTTACAGAGGCTGACCAATTTGTTAGGTGCCGAAAATACAACGTTGATGCCGCTCCTTCCAGCAATGTTCTTTATTCTATGGGAGAACCCCAGTATGTAGGGGATGACGGCAACCTTTCTTTTGTTCACGTCAGTGCTCGAAACGTGCACCTGCTCCGAACTGCTTTGCTGCGCCTTCTTAAGCAGTCCTTCTGCGACTGACACGAGCACGTGGCTCGGGTAACCAGCGCAGCCTAAACGCGAGGCTTGCCGTTCGAAGCTATCGTGCATTAGGTGTAGGCATGATTTTTTCAGTGCTTCGCTGAAACACATCTTCGCTATTCCCCTCTTCACAAGTTTTGTATGCGCGGAATGAAATGAAAATGAAAAGCTTGTGAAGAGGGGAATAGCGAAGATGTGTTTCAGCGAAGCAGTCGCAGAAGGACTGCCTAAGAAGGCGCAGCAAAGCAGTTCGGAGCAGGTGCACGTGTTCGGTTACCCATGTAAATATTACAAAATAATAATCAGAGTCATTTAGCTGACCTGGTAGGAAGAAATATAACGACATTTATGAGCACGGAAGCCGCTAGCTGGGCTGGCGACTAAGCATCCCAATGTCAGGCGCTGAATGGAAATAGTGACACTACTTCACAAAATAAGAATATTGTGGGAAACAAGAACAACGACATAATGTATGCTTGATGGCTGCGAAACACATCGCGTTCGCTCATAGCACTTCTGACTCCTTTCTGGGTGGAGGTGGAAAACAAGAACACTCGTATACCGAGGTCTTATCGTGTGTTATTGAACTCTCAAGTGATTCAAAACTCAATTTTGAAATGAATGAATTGGAAACAAGCCATCTACTACTGCGTCTCTCATAACACCTATTTGTTCAAATTTGCATAACGTCCAGGCTGTTACGGCTGCTTATACGTCAGGTTGCTTATACGTCGCCCGAGAATATCAAATGCAAGCTGGTACCTTTATCACGATTGAGCACGCCGCTACTCCGAACTAGATCACAGTGTTTAATCAGCACCTTGACATGTCGTGGTTCTCCGCGTGGAATGACATATATGGTCTTACGGTGAATAAGTTAAGATTACGTAGAGAGAGTACGAATATATGGAGAAAGCAGGAATGATCGTTCAAGGTAATCGTAGTTTAAAGGTCAGCATCTCGTTTCAGCCGAAGAAGAATCAGCTGGAGTAGAGACTACAGGATATGGTTAAAAGGAGAGGCAATCATTAAGATATTCAGTGGGGAATCTGTCAAAAGAAAATAATAGAAAGCCAGCCCCAGTGAGTCCTTTTGCACCTCAACTGCGGTCCGTTCGACCCGGCCCAATCAAACACCCTGAATGATCAGCCAGATTGGTAGCCGGCCCCCGCCATCGCCAGCTGAGCACATCGGAACCGGCACAACCTTTCCAAGTTGAACCCAGCTGGTCTGGACCAATAATGCACCGATCCAACCGCCACACACCGCGCCCTCACGCCATACCACTCCCAGCAGCATCGATCCATTATGACGACGCAGGCGAGGAGTGTAGAGGAGGAACTCCTGACGTCACACCTAGCCCTCCTTCCCTCCAAACCCAGGCTCCATACGTGTGCCTCTCTCTCATGTTGCGAGGTACTTTTCTTTTACGTCTGGGTTCACGTCGTTCCCTCTCACACATCACTGAGGCTCGCCCGCTGCGCAGGCGCACGGAAAGGGGAGTGCGAGTAGGAGAGGGTGATAAATAGAAGAGTGAGAGCGATAGAGAGAGCGGAGCACGGAAGAGTTGAGGCACTACGCTGGCGAGGGAGAGGGGCAACCGGGAAGGGGTGTGATGAGAGGGAAAACGGAGAGCGAAAACGCAGCATTGGCAACAATGGGCCGCCTCAGTGGGAAAGTGAGGGGGATAGGGGTGGGAAATAGGGAGCCTCAGCTCCAGCGCCAGACGACCGCGGCGCGCGGAGCAGACGACGCCAGTCGCCATGGCGCCGCGGTGAGTTCGTCGACGTCTTCGTCGTCTGTGCCTTCGTCAACGTAACCGGTGCTTTTCGAGCGTCGTTCGTCGTAGCCCGTCTGGCACTGACTTCCTCGCCGACGACGCCCTCACTCCGCCCACCCACACCACCCCCACCGCTGTACGCTCGGTTGTATACCCCTCGCCCTCTTCTGTCGAGTGCTGGCTTCTGTCTAGCTTACCCTCTCCCACCATGTACCATGACAGACTGGTACAGTGTCCGGGCCCCAAACGAACGCTTGCGTTTCCCTAACGGTTTCAACCCTTCTTTCTCTTCGACGTCAGTGGCGGCATGATTCCAATCCACCCCCAAACCCTCCCCAGTTCAACGAGTCCTGGATTTCCTCTTGTTCAGCCTCCTCTCCCATCGTACCGTGACAAAAGTGGCTGTGCATCCGGACCTGCACTCGCGCTAGCGTTTCCCTAACGGTTTTCTTTGCGACGTCATCGATGGCCTTCCTTTATTTGTGTCTTTTGCGCCCTCTTTTGCGACGCCCCTCCTTGCTCTTGTATCGTCCTTTCGCTCGTTACGACGAAGGAGTGTAATCGTAATCTGACATTTGGCTTTGCTTGTCCGTGATTTGTAGTAGTCTTTATTGCTCTCCGATAAACGCGCGTACACGTTCTGGATCTCACTCTTTGCGCATGTTGTTCTACCGTTATGTACCTCGGGTCCTGACGTAGCGATGTAGTTCCGAGATTGGGTTCATCGGCTGCTTCCTTGGTGTACATAGTCCTTAGTTTGCAGAACCGTGTCACATGCAATCGACGAGAGGCTTACGTATCAGCGCACCAAACCGCGTCGGATCCTGGCGGGGTGGATTCGAGAGACGGCCATCGGCATGGATTTGACGAAGACCCCAGGGATCGTAGAGCGAACGTTGACCCCCGACTGGTCCGGCTTCGTTGTGGTAAGTCACCGCTGCCGCACGTGGCGTAGTCGTAACGGGAACGTAGAGGTTAAATGCACTTGCTTGTAACGGAACTTGTTTGTCTGTAGGCTAAACTTAAACATCCTTGCTTAAGCCGTAGACATAAGTGTTAGTGCATGAACTGGCTGCGTTGGAATGGTCGGTAGTTCGACTTAGATGACGAGATATGTTTTTGCTTCTTGTGGCATCCTTCTTTTTTTTTATCGCATTCGGTGAACCACATATACGAGAATCATCCGAATCAGTTGAGAGAAACGACAGAAATTACTGCCGGTGTTGCTTGACATGTAATTGCTTTTGATGACACAATTGTTTAGTCCTTGCTGGGGTTAACATGGGATTGATACCTGTTATCTGAACTGTGAGGTGCAGAGTAGCGCGGCATTTGCTGGTCGCTAATTAGCGAGGGGGCAATTGCAGTGATTTGACTGCTTCCGCAAGGCATTTTGGGTTGCTTAGGTGGAACTGTAAAGACAG
The DNA here is from genome assembly GCF_023375885.2 of Dermacentor andersoni. Lineage (NCBI taxonomy): Eukaryota > Metazoa > Arthropoda > Arachnida > Ixodida > Ixodidae > Dermacentor > Dermacentor andersoni. The sequence goes on from NC_092822.1 coordinate 30,922,284, forward strand.
AGCAGCGGTGCCTTGATGACGAGCAACCGAAAATTTGCAGTGGGCTTGTATGAATCCAAACGCCGCTAAGGGCAACTATCGCCGGCTTAAACCGCTGATTTCGTACACGTAGTAGGAGAAAGCCATGCAACCTCCAGTTTAATTGACTATACCAAGCGGAGATGGCACACGTCGAATGAGAACCTATACTAACTCCTGTATGGCCGCTGTTAAGTGTCGCCAAAACGATGAATTCGTACACTGCTACTAAGGGTGCGACAAACAATTGCGCATATACTCTGCAGATAAAACGATCTGGTCGGAAAAAAGACTGGCTTAAGATCGGCGCACATAAGGAAGAGACAAATTCAATGAAGCGTTCAGTGAAGATATGTTTGCATGCACTACACCTATACACTCGTTAGGGCACTTAAGCTCTCAAAGTTCGTCACTCTTACTAGCATTTCGAATGGCCAACATTCTCACAACATTGTGGTTGGAAAAAGTGAATTCGATTCCGCGCGGCATATATCGGAATGAAATTGGATATACAGATTTTCGTACATCATTCGCATCCCGTGTGGAAAGCACCAAAACGGGTATTTCTTCTCATTGTGTCAACGTTCGTACGATTCTGCATGGCGCAACGTGAGGATAGAAATCTCGTGCTTGCATTTCTGTGATGCTTTTGCGCGTTGACCGAGCACAGTGGGCGCGATTCAAATTCAAACTACTCGCCAAAAGTAACCCCACCTTTACGAAAGTCGTTTATAGATATTCTACCGCATTCTTGTTGAGGCCCCACGGCGTTCAATGAACTGTCTGTTGAAAAGCTATTGAGTTTCAACGGAGAATACTGTAGGTGGCATGTTTGATCTCATTGGGTGTGCAACAGACAGGAAAGGTGACCGATCACGCGTAGCCGCGTATTCGCCGCGGTATTCTCGAATGTACTCGAGCTCAAGCGGATGCACTACAACCGTGATTGCATTCAGATCATTTCCGGACACGCGAGTGCCTTGAGTCAACTCAAGCAACTGACGGCACGAGCACTTTCTGCACGTGAACACTAAGCTGTTCAAATGACATGTTCACGACATCCGTAGCAACTTTCAAGTCCTGCAGTTTCCTTAGCGACTGTTTTCAGGCGAGGCATTTGATATCAGGTCTGTGATCGCTTTAAAACTCGAAGACACTTCCAACCACGGCCTTAGCTAGCTTTTTCTTTTTTACGGTCCCCTGTGATATGTTCGCGAGAACGTCTCCAAGTGTTTTTAATGATTTTTCACCCGTAGCAAGTTGCACGGACCAGTCAGGGTACGTAATATTTCTCAAACTAGTTTTTTAGCGGTCCGTATAGGTTTTCCCTGCTCCTTTTTGTCGACAGTTTCGTCAGAAAGTCTAAAGCTTGCACATGTTCAGCGGGAAGACCTGTTTCATGCCTTTCTTTTTAATCCCAGTGTAATGCATGCCCGAATATTTCTGTAGTTCAGAATCTATTCGCCTTGCAAGTATCCACAGAAATCAAGGATTAAAATTAAATCTCTTCGAATTAGGAGATTAAATTGACAAGGTGATTTCTACAGTACTCGGTTGCGGGTGTAAAACAGAAACTCGCGAACTTCCAAACGGCAACCCTGTTCAATGACATCGTCATTGACTGCAACATTTAGTCTTTAACTACAGGTAAACATTGTGCTGATTCGAATGCAGGGCTAGCAAGCGTTGGAATACGCAAGTGGTTCTTGTTCAATAACCGCGCCGGACGTCATCACAACTAGAAAGTTTTCAAGGCGTACAAGTTAGAGTGGATATTGCCATTCCTTCAAAAGCCTAATATTTCAGATTGCTGCTTCAGGCGGCAACCATACGGGAGTATGGTATAAGGGTAGAGGATATGCAACTGTGCGCGTGGTCCTGGTGTCGCCTGCTACTCATATGCATAGTTATGAAGATAGCTCAATCGCCTGTCTTTCCGGAAGTGCCTCAAGCGATAAGAATCGTAACGAAGCCTTTGTGGCAGGCTGCATTTTGCATTCACTTGGGTTGAGCGGTCCGCCATTCGCATGCATTATCGTCAAAGACAGTGAGCCAGGCGTGAAGAGAGGGCCTATGCTCGAATCAGAATTCAATATTACATATATGTTGTTTGTCATTGCTTTGTTTTCTTCATCGGAATTAGAAAGATAAAGTGCGGCGGGGTAACTCGAGCAACTACCCACACGTGGAGGAGATTACGCAGCGCAGCGAACCACCTTAAATAGTTAAGAAGATTCTCGAGGAACCTATAGCCTGTACTATCAGCATAATCTCAAGCGCTGCCTATTCAGAAACTACCCCAATTGGTATAGTCCGTCTCCAGGTTCAACTGAATTTGTAACAGCGGCTTGATGCAGACTCAAAAGGACGTGCGCTTTGGGACTGCTCAATGCTTTAAAAGAAACGGCTACGCAGAGAGCGATTAGACGTTGCACTAACATGTAACTGCGCGTGACAGGCGTTGTGATCAGTTATTTCCCGTTCGCGCCTCAATTTACGCTGATGGTAGTACACGTTGGAACGCCTCAACGTCATCCGTATACCTTCAAGGACAACGTACGCCCTGACACGTGGCCCATCTTCTCGAAAGTTCAAAGCGCTCGTGCGCGCAACTCTAACGGCTGCAGTGAGGTGGTTCTTAGAAAACGAAAGAAAAAAAAACCCGTAAAGGTAATAACGCGCTCCGGCCGGGTACGCATGCATGCAACAAGTTGCAGATGCCACGACGGGGCCAATGTCTCTTTCGGGAGCGGATGTCCGCGCAGATGGGAGACCGGCCGAAGACGTACAGGCACGCCGGTAACACGAGGGAGGAGGAGCAACTCACACACAAAAAAGAAAGGAACGCTTCGGACGGCGCGAGCCACTTTTGTGACGCGTGTGCGCTCTCAAGCTTGCGCCGGAGCGCACACACACAGGCGCGTTCGCGCGCGTACGGCAGATGTTTGCAGTGCATTGAAGCGCGCGCTTTCTCCCTCCCTCTCTTTCTCTCCCGTGGCAGCGGTGGCCGGTGTGTGCGGCCTCCGTGTGTGAGTCGAGCCCGCTGACCCCGGCTATTCGCTCGCTGGCGCGAGCCGCAGATTGGCGTGGAACTCGCGCGCGAGCCCGCTGGAGATGAAGGACAGGGCGGGTACGGAGGGAGTGCGGTTGCTGAAAGAAAGAAAGAAAAATATAATAGTAACGCATAGATCCCGAGCTGCATTAAAGTACCGCGAGAGTTGAACATCTGCGCGCGAGAAAGCCTGTTGCGCCGCATCGCCAACTGTTTTGGCTTGCTTCTTGCGTACGGCTGTTCTTCATTGTTCGAGAAGAGAAAAGAAAAGAAAAGCCGGATGATATGCCCCCCGACGATGGAAGGAAGATTGTGTGCTTGTGAATGTCTAGAGGAGAGAGCAGGGATGAGAGAGCAGGGGGAGAGGAGGTTTCATATTTTATATTATTTCTTACATGTAGCTTTACCTTTTTTTATTATTATTCAGGGAATGCTTGATGATAGTTCAGGCTTCTGGGGAGGGCTCTGGAGAGGGTAGTTCTGCTGGGTCTGGTAAAGGACGGGGGAGAGAGGGAGGAAGTGGGGTTCGCGATTACAAAGGCGTCGCAACATGGCATGGCCGTACTTCGGCTGTCACTCGCACCCGGCGGTGGCTGTAACGGCGAGGGGTGAGTCGCAGACGCATAGGAAGAACTGGAGGTACGCGAGGAGAGCGGAAAAGAGGGAGGCAAACAGTGTAACAGAGTGTGTGCTTGTCCCTGCGTACGTTCAGGGGGGCCCCTCGTTCCAGTCTGCGCGTGGTTCATCCCGAGCACGCGCCAGCGCTCGATAAATAAGGCGGATGGCGAGGACAGGATGAGGCACTGCGGCAGTGTAAGAAGCGCGGGAAACGGACGAGTTAGAGGTTGACGAAAGGGAAAGCGCGGGAAGCCACTGGGCGAGAAATACCCAGCCACCCCTCACCCTTCCCCCCGCCAAAAAAAATCGTAGTCCAGACGGACGCAGGCCACTGACAAAATTTTTGTTAATTAAGAAAAAATGAGACATCCACCCATTCGTAGCAATTGTTACAAAGGAAACCCATACGGGTTCCTCGCAAGAAAAGCCTCGCAGTTGAAGAAAAATTCGTCCTGGTCAGGGACTCGAACCGGGGACCACCGCCTTCCTTGGGGCAGCCGCTCTACCATCTGCGCCAAAGAGGCGTCTAGTAGATGGCAGGGCGAAGTCGAATTTGTCAACAGCTCGAAGCCAAGGCAAGAGTTTGATGTAATAGTCCTGCGAAAATCCGCAAGGTGGAGAGAAGTAATTAAATGAAAATAAGACATCCACCTAATCGTAGCAGTTACTACAGAGCAAACACATACGGGTTCCTCGAAAGAAAAGCCTCGCAGTTGAAGAAAGATTAGTCCTCGTCCTGGACTCGAACCCGGGACCACCGCCTTTCTTCCTCACCTTTGATTCTTTGTTTCTTTTAGTGCCCTAGCGGTGCGATATGTACTAGAATCGAAAAATTACATTTGAGATGAGTTGAAAATTTAGTCATACGTGGCTGTTAAACCAAAGCGTCCACACAAAGTTGCCAGCGCGCCTGTTGCATGTTAGCTTCTTTACTACATCGGCATTCGCTCATGCAGGACACTGACAAGCAGTTGGCGAAATATTGGCTCAGTGCTCACTTTTGTGAGAGCCAGCCAAATAGCGGATCAATCAATCAATCAATTAATCAATCAATCAATCAATCAATCAATCAATCAGAGTCCCTTTTTTGTTACTGTGGGCATGAGATATCAAATCTATTGCACGCTGCACGAGAAGGGAATGCTACGTCTCCACACCTTCTATATTGCTTAATCTTCGTAGCTCATGATGTTTGCCGCGATTGCGCGACGCATTTCAGGCTATCCACGCAATCCCCGTATTCTCCTACAAAAAATCTTTTGTGGCTGCCTCAACGCTTTAGGTGTCATCATCAGCATCATAATCATGATGATGATGATGATCATCATCATCATGCGCAGTCTCCAGTTACCCTTTAATGTGTCTTCTGACTAAGCGTTATGCCTGCCAATTTCCTAATTTCACCACACCGCCTACGCTTCCCTTCTCTTGGAACTCATGCTGTTACTCCAATAGCTCACCAATTATCTGCTCCACGCAATGTCTCCAAGAGTGATGGTACTTATACTGCATCGAACAGCTTTTCGTAACCTATGAAGGTCGTGCAGGGAGGTTCTTTATATTCTGCGGACTTCCCAATGACCTGAGTCTGATCAAACGTTGGTCTTTCTTTAATGCGATCCTGTCGTTTGAGATGATGAAAGTCAAGTGTGTAGCCCTATTCTATTCAAAAGTACAGGATCGAACATTCTGTGTAGTAATGAAAGCAACCTAATTATTTGACGTCTCCATTATTATGAATTAGTCTGATGTTTGCATTCATATAAGTCTCTCGTCATGAGGCATTGTGAATAAAGTGTCGCAATAATTTCGAGCACCATATACCCGCCATTTCTTTAGCAAATCTACTGTTATTCAATTTCCCCCCGCTGATTTTCTCCTGGACATTTCTAATTTTATCCTTAGTTACACATGGAGTTCCTGCTTCGCCACTACATTTTATTGTGGTGGTGTGACTGTTCGGGACGCTGTACAGTTGAGTATCAAATTGCTCTGCTGCCCTTACTATATTGTCTAAATTACTGATTAAGTTATCCCGCTCACATTTGACAGCGTAGATCTTGCTGCTTTCATCTCCAATCTCCTTTCTTACTCATTTAATGCTTGCCCCATTTCTCCCAGATTCCTCGTTTCCCCCAATGATGTAGTTTGAAATGTTGTTCATTTCGTTATAGTTTTAACATTTCAGCCAAAGCAACCTTATTTCTCTCCTTTTTTTTATGTAGCCGTTTATTACTTCGGATAGCTTGCCTGTTTGTGGTCTTGGTGTCTTACCACCAATTTCGATTGCGGCCTCTGAAGTTATTCTCGGTAAGGTCTTATTGCTTATCTACGAGTCTGCAGCAGCGTTCCTTGTAAGGCAGGCAGTCACCGAACACTCAAAATTACTGCGCTAATATTTACTGATGTTAGGCAGATGATGCTCCCGCCACTCAAACTCACGCCTGAAGTTCCAAAGGACAATATCCGTTTTATAACGGACAACAAATGCGAAATATTTTTGCCGCAGTACCTACATCACACAGGGCTGCATGCGTTTATCTGACGTACCTTTTTGTTCTTTTCTTTTTACTACGTATGCCATGCTGCAAATCTCTGAAAAAAAAGAAAAGAGAAAGACTGCTGCTTGTAAACAAATACAAAGCGTTAGTCGACAGTCGATGCAACTGTCACTTCGCGTGTCCGCTCGAACTAGCATTTATTCCGGGGAACCCTTCAAGGCCTACCGCAACGCATTCTACGATCAGCTCGCCTTGTGACTCGCAACCACAAATGTATCCAAAATCGTTCAGATTGCTCTGTTCCAGACGACAAATGCCCGAATAGGTTAAATGTGCCGCCAAATTAATCGCGAAAAAGCTGCAAAACCGGCAAGCACGGAGATTGCTGGAAGTGTTCAGATTGCCCTGTGGTACGCGGCAGGCAGCCCTAGCGGTGCCCGGCGCAACGACAGGACGAGGCCAATGTGACGTCATACCGAGGATCACGTGCGGCACACGTACTGGGAGCTGCCCAATAGTGTTTTATTTTTAAATCTGCAAAAAAAAGAAGACACCTTGAAAGTATAACTCAGAGTGTACTATGTGTGTGGAGCCGCGAACAGGGACGTCTGTTAGGGCAATTATAGACGTTGTGTCAAGTTTAGGCCGAGTCCTGGCTTTGCGCCACTTCGGGCGAACTGCAATGGCAGCGCTTATTCAGGTTGCAGTGTGGCAGACGCGTTAACCAATTCAACGCAATTAGTGCAAGATTTGCTTTAAATTAAAACGTTTTATTGCTTATCGCATAGCTACTATGTGCAACGGATTGTCGAGTTTGCTGGTTTAAAGCCTCGGAACTCGCTCCTGGCTCATATCAAATCTTTTTTTTTTCGTTTTCGAGGGTTTTATATATATATATATATAAGATGAAGGTAATGTGTTATCATATATTAATTCCCTTGTATTTGTTTATTTCTTTCGCTAAATTTATTCATTTACTTATTTTGCTATAGACGATATTATTACTGCAATTGCCTTATGCTTTTAATAGGCACACGTTTAATGCATTCGTTAACAAGAGCTTACACTGCAGTATTACCCTCTGGGAACTCTTTCTGTATACTACTACTCCACAATGTAGATATGTATGAACGACAAGCGAAGCACTGCTACTACTAAAAGAAACATGAATTGACGCGAATATTGGCCGACGCACTCTTTCGCACTTTGCTCGCTAAAATTTGCTACTGAGTCTGCTCTCCATAGATACACTGTCGCTACAAATAAAAATTGGCTGTGCAGCAGGCCGAGGATGCCGCCAGAGCTCAAGGGCGTCTGGCCGCCATCTAGGCGGGGTTGGCCCCCACCACCAATCTGTCGGCTATATAAATAAAAGTTATTTCTCTCTCTCTCTCTCTCTCTCTCTCTTTCTCTCTTGCGCAACTTAACTGCCGAGTTGGCCTGTATGCATAAATTTCCCGTGGTGTGGCTTCCTCCTACTACAACGGAAAAGTTCGTGTTTGAGGCATTTCGAAAAGTGATCTGTGGTTTACAAAAGCAAATGCACAGGGAGGGCACAGTATGAACAGACGCGTCACAGTTATTTCATATCATTCATTGGTACTCTCTCAGCCCTGTGCTGAGCTATCGCAGGGTTGGATGGAAACAGTTGAAACAATACACACTACACTCACGATGGAGCGGATCTATTGCTCAATCCCAGTTACAACAGAATGGATGAATAACTCACACGTGAAAGTGACAGCAGAGAAAGGCTGGCGTTCGTGGCGGAGGGATGAATAATATAAAACAGCTGACGTTTTTTTTTACAAAGATGTGCATGCGTACGAAAAGATCACATCATTGGATTTTACTACGCTTTTCATTCTGGTATACGCACAATTAAAGACTGATTAGGACATATAGCCGTACGCTAGTCGGGGGGGGGGGGGCGGGGGGGGGGGCTAAAGTTATCCTACACTGAACCTGATACAAATAAAAAAAATAGTGATTTTGTTGTCACAGATTACGTGACCACACAAAAAAAGTATTATATGAGAGTTTGGAAAGCATATTTGTGGAACTCATAATGTGGCTCAATCAGGAGAGTTTATCACAGCCCAAGGCAACGCATTCCAAGATATGAGTATCCTATCAAAAGAGAGCCACTGCAAAAAATAAAAAAGGAAAAGAAAGGTTGTGGCTACTTCCTTAGCCCGCAAAGTTTCACTGGACCATCATTTAACGTTCTTGATTCATCATTCGATGCAGGTTCTTTTGTTAATGCTGAATGTGTTGAAATTCTGTTATGGTACACTATGCATACCACATGCATTATTTAGAGCCATGCTTACGTTATACGTAGACGACTACGTTTGCGTCATGTATGTGATGACGTTGCTTACGTTGAAGAAATAGACCGGAAGAATTAAGCTTATTTCTTTATTCCTCGTTTGAAGTGAATGGTTGTCGTTGCTTCACTTACTACTACATCGATACCTTCGAAAGTCTTAATCACATTTTCAATAGCGATAAGCTTTCGGTGTCGTGGCACAAATTTGCAAGCAGGGGTGCATGTACGGAAAAGTACGAACTGTAAAGCTTGGCGTTTAACACGTAAACACCTTTTGCAAGGACATGATCTATTGGATTTTCCAATCGAGACATCGGTAAATGTCCTTCAGGGTCGCGCTAATAGAGTACACGTAAAAAAAAAGCTTATTCCTTTAATGGAAAAATTGCGCTCCAATGACACGACACTGGAAGTTTTCTGGGGTCATAAGCAATCATCCCGCTTTGTTTCAGCGGTTAACATAGTGGAACAAAATAAAGAAACAAAAACATTTGCACAAAGTACTATGACATTACCGTTGCAATGCAACGCAAAAGACGGTACGAGCGGTTTGTGCACATGACAAACATTTGACAACACTACAGACTGCTTCTCCAAGGCTGGTATAGCAATGAGAAAAAAAGTTTGGAACAGAAGATCAAAGTTCCTTAAGACACCAAGATAAGTTTTACACAGCATTCAGAAGTATGCATGATCTGCATACGATAGACGCGAGCGGCGTAGGGTGAACGTATTATCGAGACAAAATTCACAACGCGACGTCATGAAGATGCAGCGCCCCTGCAATTGCGTTTATTCCAGACTAAAAATAAATAAAGAAACACGGTGTACAACTAATTTTACCGGCTTAAATTTTCTTGGAAAACAATGTGAATAGATGTGGCCGAGCTTATAAAAGTTACGTGCAAAAGATTATTTCTCAAAGCGGAGAACAGCGAAGAACAGAAGGGCCACCAACGGTCCTAGGCACTTCTTGTCTCTAGTATGGCCCCTGTAAGCCACCAACTAATTCTGTGCATTAAACATTTTGAAGAATTTTTTTCAGTCGTTCGGTGAGCTTTACCAAAATATCATCAGATTTATACATTAAAAAAAAAAAAAACGTTATTGCTTGGAAAGTTACAAAAAGGTAAAGCCTGGCAATTCAACGAAGAAGAATGTCCGAAGAACAGTCACAAAAATAAAACAGAATCCCTGTAATTTACACATTTCCCGCTATAAGCAGAACAATCACACTGTGCCTGATTTCCTTCTGGTAATATCATTGAGAAACTACTCGTCAAATACCTCAAAATGACGAAGCTCGCGTGCTCTGAAGGAGTGGGCGTGTTTTCGATTGAAATCACAAAGTCCGAACACCTGGTGAGGCTGAGCCGAACTAAGTTCCGCGTAACACTCACAACGAGCGACTACGAATCTGGCGCGGTTCTCAGGTCGTTTCGAGTGAGGCTTCCTTGTTTTCTTCGCAGCCATGGAGGCCGGTGTCGGCGACCCCGGATCTATAATGGACGGGTAGATGAATGTTATAGGCATCGCTTTCGAAGCGGGGTGGTCGTCGATGCCACCAAACTCGCTATTTTTACCTCTTTCCTGCGCTTAATATTAGGCCGTGGAATAACGAACCGTGGAAACTGAAGAATGAGGGATGAAACAGGGTAAACTGCTTCTGACAGGCTGTCCAAGCTGTCTGAGTTTGGTGAGGTTTGTTGCATAAAAAAAAAGGAGGAAAATAACAAGTTAATGTCCGCCCGGACTGCGGCAAGCAGCTTTTTTATTTAGTGCATAAATTATAAAAGAAACATTTCTGAAAATTGTAAAAATAAAGAAATCAAAAAGAAACTGAAGTATTTAGTTTGCAGTAATGTACGTAGAGATAAAAATGATATCGCAATTGCGTAATGTCCTCCTATACATACTTATAAAGCGGATAAAAGCGATTTACTATGCACCACATAATAATTTATTACAGAATGTTTGTTTTAAGTAGAACTTCTGCAACGCCCTCATAAAGATTGTAAAACTATATGTAAGCTGCAAACTCGTACTATATATTTGTCCGCTTTAGATGTCCTAATAGATACAATTTACAAAACTGCTATATCTGTGTTTTGGTACCGAGTTTAGGAGTTCTAAATTTTGTGCCTCAGCTTTCTCCTTAAATTTCCGAAAATTGGCAACTTCCAAAAGAAGTTTGAAGGAAGCGAATCGAAATTCAGTTTGCTACTGTCGGTAGAATTTAGCTTTCTCTCTTAAATTCAACAAATTTGATTCAAACCGCACTACAGGTTAATAAGAATATGTGTGTGTTTATGTATTTCAATAAGTAATTCCTTAAAATTATTCCACTGACGATTACGAATCTCCAGGCGAACATACAAAGTTAACCGCCCAAACAACGTGTACCTCCAAGTAGCGGGCGTATTCTTATACATCCTTTATTGTCGCTCAACGTTTTTATGCATTATTAGTTCAAGTATGTCCCCAAGGTATGCTCCTAGACAAAAATGCATTGACTGTGTTCAAGAATTCTGCTACCGACTTTTGTTCTGTTATCTGCTCTTTCTCATAGCCTACAAAAAAAGAAAAGTTATTACGAGCTTACGTGTTCTTATTTTGCCGAGCCCAACAGCGTTTAGAGAACGACGAACACGCAAGACGTGTGAACACGTGACGTGAGCAAATTTCACATTGCTTTGCTAATCTAGAAGCAAGGAGGTTTTAAATATAAGCCACTTTCCGTAGCAGAACTGCACAAGAGAGAGAGAGAGAGAGAATAACATTTTAATGAGTGAAAAGGAAAGGGTTGTTGGGAGAGGGTGGGTGGGTCCCTATTCCGAGGCTCCACTAGGTGGCGTTTGTCTCGTCCCCGCGCGACAGAAAAACGGAGACGTACAAATACAAAGTTCACAACAGGGGATCAGAAAATTTGGTTGTGGGAGTTCATCGTGGTTTCCTTTTTTCTTTAACGTAGGTAGGACATCAGGCAGTATAATAGCAAGAGCTTGGTGGCGCAACCCACCACCCTGTTCCAAAGGGGACGCTCATAACGTCTATCCATCCATCCATCCATCCATCCATCCATCCATCCATCCATCCATCCATCCATCCATCCATCCATCCATCCATCCATCCATCCATCCATCCATCCATTCGCGCATGCGCAGTGCGTCAGCATTTGCTTCAGTCGCGAACCGTACGTGTGGCACCTCGGCGCTCCCTTGCGATTACGCGTTTAATACGTTTGTGTGCTTATAGACACTTTGCAAAGTGCCAAGGGGCTCCGTCGACCATCGCCTCACCAGCGTAGGACACGTGTGTAGAAACAGTTCAACGACAGCGCACGCTTTCGTACAGGTGTAATTGAGTTTACTGTGGCGTTGTGACAGACACACGGCGTATTCGCCACGTCACCCGGCCTTGCAAACGCAAGGTTTGTTCCATGCAGCGACGCGGGTAGAAAATTCTGGCACGTTTCCGCTTGGCACGTGCTTTAGGAGCAATGAGGCCTGTGGCCTCCAAGATACTTCCGGTCTAGAGTCTTACAAGCAGAGAACACCTAAACAAACCAGTCCGTCGTGAAAAAAAAAAAGGAAAGAAAATCGTGTTTTCAAGTTAGCTAGACCTAGGAGGCACCCTTTTATAAGTTTTCGAATAAAAGAAAAGCTTGTCGGGCTTCGAGCGCCGGTGATTTGTATTTCTTTATGCATTATATACGGATAGCTTTATTTGTACATTTCGAATTACCTGTATATAAAAATAAATTGCTGAAAATCTGGGAGCTCTGTCTTGCCGGACAACTGCGGCTCGACAATATGTGTCTTTCTTGCCCGCTCAGTTTCTGTGATGAAAGCCGGAAGCCATGCCAGGGTTTCGTAAGCACCAAAAACAGTCGAATACGAACGAACGCGTCTTCGGTTACAGCAAAGCAAAAATGGCGCTCGGTGCCGAGAGGCATTGACTGCACGGTCTACGACTGCTCTGTCGAGACTGAGTTCATTCTGCATTCCACAACAGCAAACTACACACAAGACACGCCGTGGTTGCTCAGTGGCTATGGTGTGTGTTGGGCTGCTGAGCACGAGGTCGCGGGATCGAATTCCGGCCGCATTTCGATGGGGGCGAAATGCGAAAACACCCGTGTACTTAGATTTAGGTGCACGTTAAAGAACCCCAGGTGGTCGAAATTTCCGGAGCCCTCCATTACGGCGTGCCTCATAATCAGAAAGTGGTTTTGGCACGTAAAACCCCATATTAAAACAAAAACTACAAACAAAAATAGAAAGAAAGAAAGGGGGAAATCAAACCAAGGAGCACTGCATGCTGCTATATCGTATTGTGCCGATCCCGTACGGTACTCGGTGACACGATTAGGTGAGCTTGTCATTGTCATGCTTAACTGGATGGACAGAACTGCTGCCGCCGCCTACACGGCTTGAAGACAAGTGACGGGTGTTCATTAGCATGGTAAGCATCCACATTTGTGTGTGTGTGTGTGGAAAAATGGATAATAAGTCACATAGTCATATGGTCATCGCCTTGTTTGCTAAAATGAATGCTAAATAGAAATGTGAAATAACGCGCTAGCCTTGCTCAACGGTGAGAGGCCTTGACTGCAGGGGCTACGCCTGCATTGTGGAGTCTGCATTCATTACGCATTCCACAATAGCAGACTACATACACAAAAAGAAAGGAGGGCAAATTAGCAACGTGGCGCAAACAGAAGCACGCGGAAGAAAGACAAAAGAAAGAAGCAACGGCACAGGCGCTCGACTCTCAACTCGGAAGTTTATTAGAAGGGAAACAAATTTTATGTGCATATTGTACAAGCAAGCCACGTGGGAGCTCGGAACCCAGAGCGAAAGCTAAGCAAAACATTAAATTAGAAGACATACAAAAGCCATTACACTATATACTCTAAGTTATCTTTGCAAACGCAAGAACCGGCGTGATGCTGCATACAGGCGCATACTCACAGCAATGCTGAAGGTCGAAAAGCGCACGCGCAAAGTAAGATAGGCCTTACCCTTAAAGCAATGTCAAGGATGTTCGATTCTTTTCCTGATAACGTCAAGTGACTGAAGCATAAATCACTTAAAAAGTTAATTATGACGAAGAATGATAGGCGAAACATGATCCCTAAGGTGAAGTCACGCCAACTCGCTCAAATATCAATTCTGCAAATGACTCCTTGAATGCCAAGTAGCCGAGACTGGCCGCTGCGTTGACTCGGTGGCTGTGGAGTTTGGCAGCTTATCACGGGGTCGCTGGTTCGAATCGCGGCCATGACGGCCGCGTTACGCAAAAAGGCGGAATGCAGAATCGGTCATGTGCTGAGCATTGTATTCGTGTCCTATAGCCACAGATGCCAATGTGCAAGTACATGCGCCAATGAGCACGAGGCAGTTGTAAATGAACAAGGAAGTACAGTGACATTGCCGTCTGGTCACGGTGTGTAACGTGTATCTATTGAAGGCTTATTGAAACAGTGGAACCAAGCATACAACGCGCAGTCTTGTTACAAAGTCGATACCATGTCGTCAACTGCCATGTAGCGAGGACGCCAAGATTAACAACATTAATTACCGTATGGACCATATCTTGTGCTACGCGTCGACGTTTCATTAGAGCGACTGATGCCCCGACTTCGTAAAGTGGCTGAGGCAAATGTACTCCTATGTGTTGTTTCGTTAGAAGCGTACAGTGTTGCGGAAGCTGCAAGGCGTGCAGAAATGTAGTTCTATGTGCTACTGATCGGAAACGACTGGGACGTTGCGAAGCGGTTCCTTCAGTAGTTTATTAAATTGTTGATTTCGAGTAATGACGTGAGCCTTTGTGTGGGAGTCCGTGTGGAAGCCTGTGTAGTAGTTGGGCAGGATTTGCACAAATTCGTCCGAATTTCGAACTGGGTTAGCTGTAAGCGTGACAAGCCCTGTGGTTACATCACGCTCGCTCTCCAGGTTGTCTGGTGTCGGCTATACGTGAAACGAGTGCTTTAACGTGTCCGATTACCGTTTACGGAATACCGGGGCAGCGAAGTCGTGTACGGCATTAAAAACCCTGGCAGCGACTTCTTGTGACGTTTTGTCTAACTACAACGCGTTAACAATAACTTTATTATCTGGGTGTTCTCTTCGAAGGAAAAAAAAGAAAGAGAAAGACGGACTCCGAGTTAACGATTATGTCGGGGCCGACCCTTTACTCCATATAGCCATATCATGGCTATAACTAGAATGGGGTCGGTCACCACAATAATGGCCGTGTGCCCTCTACGGTTAAACTCTGTGTCAGAAGATGGCGCCACCAACTCGACCGATCACGCAAACGTCACCGCGGTGACCCCGGTGTTCCGTAAACTGCAATACGTTTACGGGCAGGGCGACAACTTTCTATGCTTTGCGACATCGACGTCCCATCACGCCAGTGCAAAAGGGAGTCTCGGCGAGTACGCGTTATGGCGAGGGGCCCACGGAGCCGGGCTTTTTTCGCGTCGTGACCTCGCCGCCCAGGCGCCGGCGACTGGCGGTCGTTAAGGCGTGCGCCGGACCGCGCATGCGCACGAGTCGCGACGACGCGACGGGACAGTGACTCACGCGAGAGGGCACGGATATAAATACAAAACATGGGATGTGGGGGGGGGACGAAGCTATCGATTATTTTGTTTCTTTCTGTCTTCGTTATTACGGACGGCCGCTGTCCTGCGCATTTGTGCGTGCGACGACAGTCACGCGGCAGCGCGGAAAAACCACGTGATCGGAGGACGACGTGCAGACGTGTTTGTCGTCTGCACCACCGAAGAGTTTGCACGGTAATGTTACCAGAGGGCGCTCTGGCGCTGCTATCTTTCAGCTAACCGGGAATGACGAGTAGTACATGCGTCTCTCCGCGTTTAGGGACGTGAAAGCAGCGGTGTGGGTTAAAGAGCAAACGGGGCGGCCGGTATTTCGTAGTTGACATTGAGGTGAAAGCAACGGAGTTGGGCGGGCCATGTAATACGTAGAACAGGTAACCATGTGGCATATTAGAGACTTACAGAATGGGTGCCAAACGGAGGGAAGCGCACTCTAGAGCGTCAGGGAATTGGAAGGCGTAAGGAGGAAATTCGCAGGCATAAGATAAGCTCGGCTTGCGCAATACAGATTAATATTTAGGAATCACTTGGAGAGGCCTTCGGGCCTTGCTAGGGTGGGTAGGTCTGGCCACCCTAGGTTTGCACTGGACGAAGGCCAACAGCTGCTACTGCTGCTGATGGTGATCATGACGACGATGACGACGACGACTACATGAATTTCTGCAATATTTGTGCTTGTGGCTTCAGAATATCTTGCGGTGTCATTTATTGCGCTTTACCTTTCCTAAATTTTCCAGAATTCATAACTTCTTTGAACGCACGAAGCCAGTAATTTCTTTCGGAAACGCATCATTATTGTGAAATGTCGCATCCATAGAGCAATATTTAAGAAAGCCCTTTAAATCCCTTTCTCCTTAATATTTCCCGCTGCACAGCAGCCAGCCGGGCTCACTCCTGGTTAACGGTCATGCCTTTTATGAATATTTTAGCCTCCCTCAAAAGATAATTTCATTCGCAGCCTTTCCTTTCATCGTTTTTCTCCCCTTAGCCTTCCTTTAGTGCAGGGCAGCAAATCGGATACCTTTCTACCGGTTAACCTTTTTCTGGCTCATCTCATTCACCCATCCACCTCTCTGTCTCTCCGTGCCAAGACTACCAGCTACGAAATTCATTCCAACGTTGGTTCACATCTCACCATACCCATTTACGGGCGTGAGCAGATCGGTGTACGCCACATGTGAATGCTGAACTGTGCAGTTCCTCGTTCTAAGGTCACCGTGCGACTTTATATACCGAGCAGTTGTCGCTTGCAGGGCTTGCAAGGACGACGCCAGCAAATACGCGTAATTCGAAATTTTGCCACCAACACGCTCGACGGTTCTAGAAACAGTCGTTGCAGTTTGGGGTGTGTATCACATTGCTCCGATTCGGAGGAAGTTCGCCACCGTTCCTCGTCTTGATCGCTTCGAAGATATTTGGCTGTAGCGAGCGATTCCTTTCCTATGCCTTTTTTTCGTGATGACGGAATGCCGTCAGTTGTATCCCTCTTTGCAGACTGTATGACGTCAGATACACGGGCTACAATTTATATTATATACACGTCGCCACCGGCTTCTTCGTTGGTCGATGTTCTACTGGCACGGACGGTTTCGTTTCTTTTTCGGCCGCCGGAGCGCGATCGCAGATCACAATAACACGAAAACACAAACGGCGCGGGCGTTTGTTTTGCGACGTATCGACGTTGAGCGTCGGGCTGTCGTGGCCTGTCAATAATGCGACAAGTCAATGAACTGCGTCGTGGCGCAAAGTCGTAATCATTATCTTTTTTAGTCCTGAAGGTCTCGATAAGACTAAATGTGGTTTCTTTCTTCATTTTTATCTGATGCATAAGCTTATTCAGGCAGAATAAACATTTTGTACGATTTTGTCATTGGAATGAACACAATTGAAAAGCAATATAAATCCGCATGGATGAGTATAGACTATTTTTGTAAACATTATCCGTATTTCTACGTCGGAAGAAGAAGGTTACCGATTAACAGATGAAATGACTTGCAAAAAATCAACTGTGACATTCAAGTGCATCTCAAAAGTCAACTGAAAGCGACGATAAAATTAGAAGAAACGCAACGTAACATCTTCTAAGGGTTGAAGTACCCATCCGCGCTCTAAGTTGTGATGGCCTCTAAGTTTCGCGCCCTAAGTTGTGATGGCCGTGACGTTCTGTCACTCTGTCGTAAATTCCACATGCACGGTTATACTTTATTTACACAGCTTCTACCTGTTTGTGCAGCTGGAGTAAGCAATAGCTGGCATGTCCAGCTGTCTTTTTATTTAGTGCAGTATATTTCCTTCGTCTTAATAAACAAGTATCTCCGCGCAGGCTTGCCAGAGCCTGTGATGTCACGGGACGCTGCCGAGGATATTTTATATCAGTGTCAAAGTGTAGATTTCAAACACGAAACAGATGTTGAAGCAAAGATTTTATGAGCTATCGCGATGTTGCTGGCATTTGTTTAAAAATAACGTTGAGTTTCACTCCAAGAAAAAGAAGAAAACAAGAACAAAACGCCTAGGTTTTGTAAGCTATATCATTCTTACTATCCTTGTTGTAGTTGACGCGTTGCTGCTGTTGTTGTTGTTGTGCAATAACTGCAAAACAAATGGAAGGTAGGCTACGTTACAGACAGCCATTTCCAGACAAAGTTAAGAAAGTAAGGCTACCCCCTTTTTTTCATATAACACGGACGCGCATTCCACCAACACACAAGCATGTTGTACTCGGTTTGATACCTGCAGCAGGCAACGCTACGCATGCTGCGCAAGTAGTGCAGTCACAGAAGTATCCCTCCGCTCCGCGTTTCGTAGTGAAGTTGTTCTTGCTCTGCGACGCTTTCTACGGAACAACTTCGTTATTATGTTACAGCCACAGCTTGCAGACGCTAGGCTGCGTCAAATCAAGTGTTTCATAGGCACATTTGTGCCTTCAGCAGGCGACGCACTATGTTTAATTCGCAAACGCGAGCTGTGTGCTGTGGCTGCTGGCCTTAGAAACGTGTCCCACCGCGCTCGTTCGGTGGTGAACTTATGTTCACATTCGCGGTGCCTTTTAGGTAACAACTACACCATATTTTGCGACGTAACCACACGAAGCCTAACGTTCCATTTAAATGCGTGGCGTACACCTACAGTTTTGCTTCATATATACGTCGCGCTTATTATTATTAGTTTTCTCTGTGGTCGCGTTTCGGCAAACTTGGCATTGCCTGCTGTGTATGAAACGGAGTATACGTTTGTCTTCGTCTGCCACAGGATAAAACAAGCAGCACAACAAAACAAAGAAAGCGCAGCTTCACGCGAAGTTGAGCGCTGTGAGTCTGTTGCAGCTGGTAGGCTTGTGCAA
The DNA here is from genome assembly GCF_023375885.2 of Dermacentor andersoni. Lineage (NCBI taxonomy): Eukaryota > Metazoa > Arthropoda > Arachnida > Ixodida > Ixodidae > Dermacentor > Dermacentor andersoni. Next base: position 30,940,776 of record NC_092822.1, read on the forward strand.
TTCCACGGAGTAAGCGCTTGCGAATATCCCTGCTTAATTTTCTAGCTTATAGTTCGCACTTAACAAATGGAGCGTTAAGCACAAGCTGCCCAGCCGACTACCATCTGAGGACCTATGGGCCGCACCGTAGAACTCCTGTGAGAGTTCGTCGGTCATAACAAACTAAACACGACCCACCGTGGTTGCATAGCGGCGTGTTTGGCCGCTTAGCACGAGGTCGCGGGATCGAATCCCGTCCACCGCGGTCGCACTTCGATGGGGGCGAAGTGCGAAAACACCCGTGTACTAGATCTAGGTGCACGTTAAAGAACCCCAGGTGGTCGAAATTTCCGGAGTCCTCCACAACGGCATGCTTTATTATGAGGAAGTGTGTTTGGCACGTAAAACACAATAACTTAATTCTTTGAAAACTGTACACGAACGCATAACGTGCATGCTTTTCGTGTTTCCATTCCGCAGAGCAAACTTTCGTATTAAGGAAAACATGCACAAAGAAACGTACGCGAGTACTAATCCGAAGCCAAAACGTTTGAAAGACGCAGCGTGTAAACCACGTACATGAAAAAACAACCTCACTGTCGCGTTTTTCTCTCCGAACCTCCCTAAGAAGCGCGTGCACCGTGACCTGGTCGTTCGCAATTCCCTCACCGAGAGCATTTTGGCTGTTATGCCTGTATTGATGGGGATGCGACATTCGCTATGTCTCGACAGAAAGTCTACTGAAAGCAACTCAATGGAAATTCAGCGTAGACTTCACAAATAAAGTTACAAAAAGTTTTGTAAACCGTGACCAATTGCGTCAGAATTGAAGGTTGGACATTTATTCGGTTGTCCGTTGCCCGATGGCTCAGTATAAGCCGGAAACTACGCTAGGGCTTTACTTAGTTATTTACGTTCAGTGTACGTGAGTAAGTTCGGTCAATGGTTCTCCATTCTCACCTTACATTTCGATTTCACGGCAACGGCAATACAAAGTAAGGCCGTGGAAACTAGAGCACGAAACCTTCGCATTAAAAAAAAGAAAAGAAAACGAACAGCGCGATCAACTACTTAAAGCAAAAGCTCGCGCCAGCAGATCGATACCGCGGTGTTGATGGAAAACGATGAAGGCTACCGCAGCGCCCCACTTCCGGTTTCCTACCTCTACTATTTCCTTTGCCCTGCTCTCTCGGGGTGTAAAAGGAAGCGAGAGAGAGAAAAGGAAGCATGAATAATTTCACGGAAATGAACGGGCAGGCCGTGGGTGCGGGAAAAGAAGAAAAGGCGTTTGTTTGGTGCCACGGTCTGGACTCACGAAGGTAGGGTTCTCACCCCGAAAAAAAAAGGACAGATAGAGAGAGAGAGAGAGAGGTGGGAAGGAGAGAGAGGATGAGAAAGAGAGTTTGCTAAAGTTTGGGTTGGTTTTCAACATTCTGTTCCTCCCTTACTTCGAGGCATTTCCACAAACTTGGAGCAGCCAGCTCCCACGTTTGGACAGTTGCGGAGACTGCGCGCAGACAGTACAATGGCGACGTCGCAAGGTCACTGCACGCTCGCGTGATCTTTTTGCCGTTTTTTTTTCTTCTCACGAACGCGCACGTGGAAAGGGGAGGGGAGGAACCGGTGGCGGGGAGTGCCCGGACGTCCGCTCCATTCATACGGAGTGCGTTCCTTCGTGCCGTAAACTTGAGGTCAACGTGACCGTGCCGTGTCCACGCCACGCCCCCCGTTCGTACGGTGATAGCCAAGTGGAACCGAGATCTGAAGTTCCGAGTCTTTGATAGCCGCTTGGCCTGGGTGCTGCAAGACAAACTACATACATACATACATACATACATACATACATACATACATACATACATACATACATACATACATTCGTATCCGCCTCAGAGATCTTGTACAATAGATAACACATTGCTCAAAATTAAATTCGAAGGGCTCACGTAAAATAAATAACCTAGATATTAAGCCAGATGTAGGTGTTTTTGTACAAAATTGCTTTACTCGTATTCTTGCCATCATATTCCTTGAATATCGGTACTAATATGATCTTAACCGTCGGGTCGCCACAGACGACGAAGACATGAGTGCGAGGTGCGTTTCGAATACCGCGAGACGTCGCCCAAGTGCAACACTTGCCATTCACTCGCCTATGCATCACGCGTCGCCGTACCTTCAGGTCTGTGTTTAGTAGCAAACAAAAGCAGTTTTCACCATAAGAAGCATGCATGTGCACAAGATTACTTTCTGCCCGGAGACGTTGCTTTCAATATCGAACCATGGTACCTAAATGAAAAAAAAAATAGTTTTGTCCGTTCGTAACGTACCATTCGGCAATAACAACGAAGTTGAAAAAGCGATTGTGTTTGGGACCTGTCTTCGGGTCTCAGGGAAAGTGTAGGCGGATGATTTATAGGCAGGGGATTGTCCATGTACATTCCCAAGTAAACAAATTTATTATACGCACTCGATCTGACGCTTACAATTCTGAAGTAAGGGATGCTACTTTCACCGCTTAGATACGCGCAGCGTAGCAAAGTGAAAGCTTGCCATTCAGGTTTTAGAAAACAAATGCCGACACGTGGAACAAGTTAGCGTGCTGCTGCGCGAAGCAAATAGCGTGATAGTAGAAATGAACACTCGTAGCGGGATGTAGTACTTGCTCATATATAAGCTGCTAACGTGTTAAGTGACAAAGGTGGTCTTGGGAAGGTTATCTCAATACCGAGGCACGAGATACTCACTGTTCCATTGATTTGGTGCAGTATCACAGCAACTGTAATTACTATACCGTTCGCTTGGGAGCATTCGTTTCGAAGCTTCGTTCGGGACTGAAGCAATGTAAAGTGGTCTACTGACTCCGCTTGAGTGAAGCGTGTTTAAAAAACATACCAATTCACTTAAACAATAGCCTAATAAGACGCGAATCATCTGTATAATAATTCTTAGCAAGGGAAATTTCCAAGAATCTGAATATCTTAGCGCTACTATTATGATATATATTGCGGGAAAGGCAATGATAATCCTCAAAATATTTAGAAGAGCGTACGTGAATCTTTCTAACTTGGTTGGGAAATGCGAAGTATGGTGGGGAACACGGCGTTGGAAAAAGAATGTGTTGCAGAGCGTCTGGGGATCTGTATTTACAAAATTATTAAAATTCTTACGACAGAATTTGTCGCAAAATAAAGTGCCAACCAATCGCGACGCATGGTGGGTATAGACGAATACATGACTTTGTGAATTCTACCCTTGATTCTTCATTACGCAGATCCCTCTCACATTTATTTATTGAACTGAGCTGTGTTTATGATAATTATGACCAACTAATATATTTTTTTTCATTGCTTTAACTGTTGGCCCTCCGCCGTTGAGGCGAGACCCATGTGCATGTCCGAACGCTTTGTCTGCATGGAATGCTGCCACGTTGCACGTTGCATATTCAATCGCTGAACGATTGCTGCAACCATTTGTATAACAACCTTCGAAAACAACCTTTAGTAGCACGATGGTACTTTAGTACATCCAATGGTATATGCATTAGCATGCAGTTTTGTAAGTAGCGTTTGTAGCGCCAAAACCCTGCATTATGCTCCAGCATGATGCGGGTGGTAAGTCGCACAGTTCACTCGCAGAAAACGCATGCCTCGCACAAGCATCATCACCAGCATGCACTTCGGCGTGGGGAGCATACTTTCGTTACTCTAATATTTGCCGGGAAAATTACCTGATCACATCGCTTTGCGAAAGCCTTGCATCCATTCAAGCCCGTTATCCGTGTTTCCTTCCCCATACTTTGTGTACATTTATTACCCCGGTCTCGCCTGCACGATCGAGCACGGGCCATGAACACCCAAGAAGCAAGGCCTCGTCGCGCCCCCTTGGTGAGTACCACGGCCACTGTTGGCCTCGTCACTCGCCACGAGCTACAAGAACAGCTGGTCACTACACTCCCGGATGGTCAAGCAACAGCCAAGCAAAGCCCACAGGGGTCCCACTGCCAAAATAACGATTAATGTAAAGCGAACGGAAAGCTTCTAGCGGAGCTTTTCCCCTCGGCATCTCGGAAAAAGGGGGCCCCTCGCGTTCAACTCTCCGTATTCACTGCGTTGCTTCATGTGCCCACGTTCACGTACCATAAGGCACGCGGTGAATGCCAAGAGAAACGCTTCAAATTCGACCAGACCATCGACCCCAGCGCCACCACCGACGACCGTCGCTCTTCACTCGAGGCGGTAGGTTTCGGTTGGTTTCGAAACCTACCACTCCAGTGGTAGGTTTCGGAGTCATAAGAGTGCCGTTAACAGCGTGGAGTCTGCGGAGGGCAGAGTTGGGCAAGGACTTCGAGTTGAATCGAACTGAATTTTAAATAATAATAAAGATTCAGCATATTACACGCTTATATGAAGGGATAGAGACATTCGGTTATTTATTTACAATACAGTGCCCGTGTGTGGTATTTGTCTAGGGGGAATACTAAAATTCGCATACAAAGAAACAATAATATGTTACAAAGCGCAGATTGGCAACGCGCTTTTTGGAATTGTCTACCGAACAACAATTTTGAAATGTGGTTTAAAAACAACAAAACGCAACAAAGGGTCAGAAAGAGCCAAGTACGAATGACTAGGAAGAAGAAAAGAAAGCATAAATAATGACTTTCATCTGTGCCCAGGCAAACATGAAATAAAACTGAAGCACCAATCGGAGTGTTGGATGGGAAGCGAACACAATTTTTTGAGGGAGCTCATTGCATTGTTGAATTGTTTCGTGTGCAAAAAAGGAATATTTAAATAGATTTAGTCTGGTAGCAAACTGGCGCACTTTTAATTTGTGATCAGTACGGGAAGATGCATATGTAGACTCTAGCATGCAGTTTTCTTTTTTAAATGTCCGTTAAACCATTAAATATGTTATAAAACAAAGACAAACGTAAACACTTGTGCCTGTCTTCAAGAAGAGACCATCCTAATGTATTTCTGAAATTGAATGGCCTTTTAAAATAGTAATAATCAGCTTTGACTAAACTGACCGCGCGCAACTTGACGCGCTCCAGAGCATCGATGTTAACTTCAGTAAAAGGGCCCCAAGTGCTACTTGCATATTCTAAAAGTGAGCGTACTACATTCCACATACATAGGGGTTCATTCAGACAGGCCGGTGCTTCTTCAAGATTGCGTCTCAAGAATTTCAACGTGTTGCTAGCCTTCGATACAATAAAATTGAAGTCTTCATTCCACGCTAAGTTGCTGGAAAAAATAACTTCCAGGTAATTTTATTCCTTCACGAGGAACTAACTATGTTGCGTTCGTGGCATAGCTTGCCATCAGGGGGCGGAGGGGGGTACGTTTTTTTTTCCGTGAATCTTAACAGATTGCATTTGGACAGATTGAGAGTCCCGTTCCAACTGCAACACCAAGACTTAAAATTGTTCAGATCCTTTTGTACCTGCTCACTGTGTACTTCACATGAAACATCACGGTAAATATAACAATCAACTGCATATAAGCTAACTTGGCAAGACAAGTGTTTAGTTATATCATTAATGAATATATAAAGAAAGCAAGGGCCCAAGTCGCACCCGTGTGGCGCAACGTCAGATGAGCGGACACCACCAGGAATAACACATTCGTTTCTTTTAAAAAGATAAGCTTCCGGCCACTTCAGAAGGCTGTTAAGACAGCTTTGTAGTAACAGGATATGATATATTCTATTGAATGCTTTTCGAAAGGCTGAAAATATACAGCAACCTGCATAAATAAGTTCATAAATGCGGCGATATCGTGACAAAATTCGGTAAACTGAGTGTCGCAAGGAAAGCCGGCCCTGGAACCACATTGCATTGGACGCAAAAAAAAAAGCTATTTTCTTGAAAGTGAAACATATCTGTATAGATGTCATGTTGCAACGTCGTTACAATTTACAGAAGGGCAGAGGTAGGTCGGCCTGAGCTTTAACTTGCTCTGGCCTGCTGATCGGCGCTTGCGAAAACAGACGGGAAGGAAAAGGAACGATGCTGATGCTGATAGAAGAAGGAGGTGCGTACAAATACAAATCCACCACTTTGCGATATCTCCAAATCCTTGTGTCTGGTCCAGTGGCTTGAAGAAAAGCTATAGCTCCTCGTGTGATCAAGGCTAGGCTGTTTGCGTCGAGCCAAGGACCCAAAGACAAACTAATCAGATAGGGGTTCCTTATCGACGCATGGTATCGAAAGGGCCAGTCTCTGCCATTCTCCATTAAAACTAATTTCGGGGTGAGTTGGTGCATACTTGATTTGAAAATTATGACAGCGCTAACACATGCATCCACAAAGGAACAGGGACGAGACACAAGCGTTCGTGTCTCGTCCCTGTTCCCTTGTGGATGCATGTGTTAGCGCTGTTATAATTTTCGAATCTGCCATTCTCCTAAGCCCCAGGGCGCGTGATCCAATCCCGGCCGCGGTGGCCACATTTCGATGGCGGCGAAATGCGAGAACGGCCGTGTACCGCGCATTGGTTGCACGTTAAAGAAATCCAAGTGGTCAAAATTGATCTGGAATCCCCCACTATGACATGCCTCATAACCATATCGTAATCTTGGCACGTAAAACCTTTATGTATATTTTTTCTCTGCCAATCTCGCGCGCACACAGCGGACACCGTCAGACAGTGCCAGATACACTCGCGCGCGCGATTTGCGTTCTCATGTGAAGAACCGATTCGAAACCGTCTACGATGTTTGTGCAATTGGCCAAAGCA